>NW_019154130.1:16401556-16474250 GCF_002288905.1 Enhydra lutris kenyoni | reverse complement strand
CCCCCCCCCCACGCTACCTCCTTCTTATAAAGACCTTTGGGATTATATCAGGGCCACTTGGATAAGCCAGGATACTCTCCCCATCTCAACAGCCTTAATTTAATCGCACCTACAATATTCCCTCTTACCAGGGTCAGGTAACATATTCACAAGTTCCAAGGATTGGGATACAGACATTTTTTTTTTTTTTGAAGGGTCATTATTTAGCCTACCAAAGCTTCATTACCTCTGAATTTCAATTCCGAATAGTTAAAGAGGAATTGCAAATTAGTTTGCCCTAAGGGGCACCTGGAAGGGTCAGTCGGGTAAGCTTTGGCCTTTGGCTCAGGTCATGATCTCAAGATCCTGGGATGGAGCCCCTCCACCACTGCCAGGCTTCCTGCTCAGCAAGGGAGGCTGCTTCTCCTTCTCCCTCTGCTCCTTCCCCACCCCCCAAGCTTGTGTTCTCTCATTCTCTCCCTCTAGCAAATAAATAAATAAAATCATTAAAAATAAAAAAAATAATAATAAACTAAAAAGGGAATGGTCCATAGAGTTCTGGAAAGACCTCTGTCTTGAACTCGAAAGCAGAAAACATGATCTTGGATACCAGCTTCATGGCTCCCTAGCTATGTGACCTTGGGTGTGTGACTTGACAACTCTGTGCATCAATTTCCTCAGCCATGAAATAAGGATCACAACAGAAATAAAGAAAGCAGCCCAACCCAGAAAGAATACTGAGGCCATAGCAGCACAAAGAAGGGGCACCTAAGCCAGCCTCCTTCAGGGAAGGCTTCCTGGAGGACGTGAGCCTGCAGCCTGAGTGGGGGCAGTCACGTGTTAATAAACTGTGTCCCCAGCACACACACAAAGCATTTTGCATAGCACCTAGCAGACAGCAAATAACTCAACAAAGTATTGTTTTTAATAGCGGAAAATAGCTTTTACTTCTTCTTTCCCCTATCACCCCTCTTAGCGCCAAGCTTGAGTCAAGCCTCCTGTGACCGTTTGCACAGGAGGTTAGAGTGACCAGAATTTGAAATCAAGACAGAATCAAAGCAGGCTCTCTCTCTCTCTGTGTCCAATAAATAAAAGTCTTTAAAAAAAAAAAAAAAGAATCAAAGCATAAAAATGTCTCTCTGTGCCTTACTGGGGTCTGGAGGCAAAAGGAAAAATCAGTAATACAGTACTGACCCTGTCTTTATTTAAAATGTTGATATTTTGTTCATCATGGATTTTGGCATCAAGTTTGATTCCCGAATATGTTGCATGAAAATATTTTTCAGGTTACTTACTGAGGTGGGTTTTTGTTTGTTTGTTTTTTGGTGCCCCCTTAAATTTTGTGCCCTCACCTTGGTCCCAGCCCTGCCCCTGAGGTATTTTTTAGGGACCATGTGACAAGACAGGGATACTTATGACAATGCCCAGTGACACTTGCTCTGTCTTCAGGGATAGAATGGAGGTTATGCGATCCTGGAAAGGACCCTGAACCTGCACCAGAGGCTGTCTTGATAGACTAGGTGGAAGAGAGTAGAAGGAAGAGCGGAGGGACGACTTGACCTTTGTGTAGGTAGTGGATCTCAAACTGCAATCCCCAGACCGGGATCTTTAGCTTCCTCAGGGAATTGTTTAAAAATGCAAGATTTCCAGGCTCCCATGAAAACAGTGCACCAGAAACTCTAGAGGTTGGGGCCTAGAGGTCTGTGTTTTCTCCAGGGAATTTCCAAACACTTGACTTTAAAAAAATGCTAGTGTTGGGGCGCCTGGGTGGCTCAGTGGGTTAAGCTTCTGCCTTTGGCTCAGGTCGTGATCTCAGGCTGCTGGGTCAGGTAGGTCCTGATCTCAGGCTCCTGGGGCTCTCTGCTCGGTGGGGAGTCTGCTCTTCCCTCCCACCCCCACCTGCCTCTCTGCCTACTTGAGATCTCTCTCTCTATGTCAAGTAAATAAATAAAATCTTAAAAACAAAACGAAACAAAACAAAACAAAAAAACACGACACGTTGGCAAAAGTCTTTGAACCCTAATGCCCCACATCGCTTTTGATTTTGGCTCAGGTCATGATCCCAGTGTCCTGGGGTCTAATCCTGTATTGGGCTCTCTGCTCAGCGGGGAGTCTGCGTCTCCCTCTCAGGCTTGTGCTGTCTCTGTCTCTCTCTCAAATAAATAAAATAAAACTAAAAAAATACCCCCCCAAATCCATAATCCACCAACTGTAATGTTGACATAAAAGAAAAATAAATCATAGCAAAACTCATATTTCGGTATGTAAATACTTGGGCACAACTTCCCAGAACACAGGAAAGTCTCAGAAGCTTGCGTCTTTTTTTTTTTTTTTAAGATTTTATTTATTTATTTGACAAACAGAGATCACAAGTAGGCAGAGAGGCAGGCAGAGAGAGAGAGGAGGAAGCAGGTTCCCCGCTGAAAAGAGAGCTGGATGCGGGGTTCGATCCCAGGACCCCAGGATCACAACCTGAGCCAAAGGCAGGGGCTTTAACCCACTGAGCCACCCAGGCACTGCCAAGTGCATCTGTTTTTAATGAATATGTTTGGATTGGGAAGATATTCATCATTCAACTGGCTTTTGTCCCTTTGTGTTATAATTGATATTTTATAATAAACCCTAAAAAGTATGACCATTGGTCAGCCAAGATCACAGCGACAAAATCAAATGTGCTGGGTCAACTACTCTAATATTAGGAGTAGTGCTGGCATCCATAAATTTTTCCCAAATGGTAAAAAACTCCAGACAAAGCTCTCCAAGTATACTTTTCCCTCTATTTAAACATAGTTGCATTTCTGAAAATTCAATGAAAGAGACTTTGTGTTGGTATCTAAAGGAGTTAGGTTCTAGCTCCACGGAATTGTGAATGGGTTTCTCACCGACACAAGGTCAAGGTCGGTGGGAATGGAGCAATTATCTGGGTGTACTCTCCAGTGCATTGCAGGACATTTAGTATTCCTGCCTCCCGCCCTCTAAATGTCTGTGGCCTTCCAGTCCCCATCAGCAAGACAACCAAAAATATCCCTACGATTAAAAAAAAGAAGAAGTTTCTTAGGGGCTGAAATGCCCCCACTGAGAACCACCTTTAATATGAATGTTGCTGAGCCGGATCCCAGGAATCAGCAGGGGGTTGCAGCCCCTGGATCTGGGGGAGGGGTCCAGGAGGCTGCCTGGGTTTGTGGTTGGGCTGTGAGCTGGCTGGTGGAGCGCTTTGCTAAAATGCAGGATTGGACCATGCTATTTGTGGGTGCTAGTGCAGTGTGCATGTAGAGACAGAAGAGGAGGGCTTTTCGGAAATCAAAGAGAAGCTTCCTATCACTGAATGGAACCAGTACCACTAGACTGCTACGGTACTCCACCTCTTCATCCCCATACTGGTCACATCCCCCCAAGGGGGCCGCAGCAGCCCCTTCCCTGGTCTCCATTAAACCCTCTGCCACACAGTCCATTCTCTACCCGGGAGCCTAGAGTTTCCTAGAGCGCACCTCGATGTGCCACTCTTTTCTTGCTTCCCTCACTAGGCCCTGGCCTCTGATCGACAAACAGCCTCCTTCCAGTTTCCGGGCTTTTGTGCAGGCCGTGTTCCCCCTCAAGCCCCAGGGCTCCCTGCCCTCCAGTCACCAGTTAATCCTGCTCTTCCGTCAGGCGGAGCAAATACTCTTTTCTCAGAAAAGCCTTCTCTGATTTCCCAAGGAGTTGGCTGGGTTTATGGCCACATAAGATTCATACAAAAAATAGTAGCAAAATAACTTTAAACGTGCCTAGCAATTGGATTCAATCCTGTAAAATCCCTGAAGACGGGCCCATTCTCTCTGGCACACTGTTGACTCTTCCGTGCCTGACACTTAGAAGGTACTCAGCATTTCACAAATGAATGAATTTCTGCAGACTGCCGCTCTGCGAGTTAATTTCCTGGACCCTGCGTCACCCTGCCTGCGCAGCAGCGGGACCTCGGTTTCCCCGTCTGCGCCGCGGGAGGGTATCCCGGGGAAACGTGGCCGCGAGAGCGCGCGGCCCCGGTCCCCAGGCTCGAGGGTCCAGGGGCGCGGGCGGGGACGTGCGTGCTGAGCGTGCGGAGTGGGACGTGACGGCCCGCCCGAGGCCTTCCGCGGTCCGCTGCCGCCGCCGCTTCGGGCTCCCGCGCCGCGCACGCGCGCCACCCGGCGCCCCGCCTCCCCGCTCCCCCCGACCCAGGGGGCCCGGCGCGCGCCGGCGCGGGAGGCAGGGGGCGGGGGTGGTGGACGCCGAGGGGGAGGGGCGGGCCCGGCCCGGCTCGGCCCGGCCGCCCGCGCGCGGCTGGTGGAGCGCCCCGGGCCCGGCCCGGGCGGCGGCGGCGGCGGAGGCTCTAGCCCGAGGCCTCGGCGGCGCCCTTGCGCTGCACTGCAGCCATGGCCCTGGTGACCCTGCAGCGCTCGCCCACGCCTAGCGCCGCCTCCTCCTCCGCCAGCAACAGCGAGGTGAGCCCCGGGCCCACGGCCCCGGCTCGGCGGAGCAGCTGCAGCTCCAGGCCTGGGCCGCGAGTGCGGGGCGGGGGGCGTGCAGGCCTGCGGGGGAGGGGCCCCGCGCTGCGACCCTGCCTGGGCAGTCGGCCTGGGTTACTGTGCGGGGGACGGAGAGTGTCACCCCATCTGGGGGTGACTGTGTGTGCAGCTGTGACCTCTGTGTGGGGGGTGACTTTCCGCGAGACTGTACTGCGGCTGTGACCTCTGTGTGGGGGTGACTGTGTGTAGCTGTGTGTGTGATCCCCGTCTGGGGGTGACAGTGTGGGAGACTGGCTGTGCCCCTGGGACTCCTAATGGGTGACTGGGAGATGCTGGTTGTGAGATCTGTGGTCCTGGGGTTGGTCTAGGCCCTCTCCCCGTGTGCCTGACTGTATGTGAGTTTGTGTGTGACTGTGGCCTGTCTCTGGAGAACCGTGCCTGCCTGATGCTGTGACAGAGGCCCCCCGGGGGTGCCCCTGTGAATGTTTGAGATTGTTTCCCTCGACTGCATTCCCCTGGAGGTCTGCCTCTTGGTGGGAGTGGCTGGCCTGTCCGGTGCCTGTGTCACTGTGTGACAGTGACTGAGTGAGCTCAGGGCACCCTGTGACTGCGTGTCTTGTCTTTGTGTGAGTCTGGATCTTCCTTTTTGTGATATCCTTTGAGACTGCATGTTTGTGTTTATCTGGCTGTGTGGTTGGGGGCGATTCTGGGTTTTACTGTGGTTGCAGGGGTGCATTCTGGTGACTGAGAACACATAGCTGCACCCTGCGGGTTTCTGTGCCTCTCTCTGCCATCAGGCCTCTGTGGGCCGGCTCTTCGCGCTGGGTTAGACTGGGGAATGGGTCTTCTGAGTGGGCAGTTGGCCTGGGCTGTACTGGGCAGTACCCTGAGGTACTGTAGGGCTGACTCTCTCGTCCCCCACTCTCCCACCTTCTCTTGGAGAACCGTTTATGGCCTCTGGTCTCAACTCCTGTCCATGGCAAGGCTGAGAGTTGGCCTGAAGACAGAGAAGCTGGAGGAGGAGATTGGGAAGTGTTTAGAGAAGGGAGAGAAGGCTGGAGGAGGGGCCTGCAGGCCCAGGAAGTGGCCTGGCAGCTCTAAGCCATTCAAGCCCCTTCTCTGTTGGGGAGGTTGACGGATAACACGGAAAGGTTTGTGTGAGAGAAGAGGAACTGGTTTTGGTGCAGGCCTGTTTGTCCTGCAGGCCCGGGTGGCTCTTCTGCCTGATTTTGCTAGGAGCCTCTGGAACATTTTCAGAGTGGCGGTAAGGGTGGACCACCCCCTCCCCCCGACAGCCCCCTCCTTTCCTGGAGAGGCCATTCATGAGTTACCTTGTCTGCAGACAGGATTCTCCTCATCCTTCCTCTGCCAGTCAAGTGCAGGGAAAAGGACACTGGTGGCCAGTTGCCTACAGCTGAGACTTGAGGCTTCAGTGGCTTTTTTCCTCACCATACCTGTTCTCCTCCATCATTGCGATTACCACCAGCTTGCAGTCTACAGAGAGCTTCCTTGCACTTGATCTCAGACTGCCTTCTCAACAGTGAAGTGAGGCAAGGGTTGGACTTCAGTAAGGGCTTGTACACAGGGCCCCTCAGCCTCGGTTTCAGATTCTAAACTCCATGTTCCCTGTGTAGCTCACACCTGATCTATTCCTGTCGGAGACACATTTTTTAAAATTTCATGTTATCTTTCAGCTGAGATATAATCCACGTATCATCCGTTCACCATTCCTTGGTATATGATTCAGCGACTTTTGGTACCTTCACAGGGTTGTGCAGCTGTCCCCACGACCGGGTGCCAGAAGTCTTCATCACTTTGAAAAAAAAGCCACGTGCCCCTTAGCCACCACCTGCAGCCCCCTTCTCAGCACCCCCACCCTGCTCTCACCAAACTCTAGGTTCCCACTGATCTACTTGCTGTCCCCATAGATGTGCCCGTTCCGGACATTTCGTATGAACACAATCCTACAATATGTGACCCTTTGTGTCTGGCTGTTGCCACTTAGCATGATGTCTACAGGGTTCATCTATGTCGTAGCACAGATCAATACTTCGTTGCTTTTTATTGCCAAATAATGTGCCATTCGGTGGATGTATCACATGTTTGTTTGGACATTTGGGTTGTCTCTATGAGACACATTTCAAATTATTATATAGAGCATTACTTTTACCAAGTGCCAGTGACCCAGTAAACATGAGAATAAAACTCAGCCACCTTTCTTTTTCCCCCCAAAATTTTATTTATTTATTTGAGGGAGAGAACACAAGCAGGGACGGAGTGGGAGAAGCAGACTGAGCAGAGAGTCCGACATGGGACTTGATCCCAAGACCCCAGGATCATGACCCAAGCTAAAGGCAGAGGCTCAACCCACTGAGCCACCCAGGCGCCTTGGCCCCATTTCATTTGCTGTTAATAGAGCAGCAGCATTAGTTGTCCAGTGAACTAGCCGAGGTTGGGATGTTCCCTAGAAGACGAGGCTTGCTTTCAGATGGGGCGAGGCAGGAAGAAGCAAGACAGTATGGAGAGAGCAGGCATGTGCATGTGAACTCAGGAGACCTGGGTCCAGGCCCGTCCGTGCCTCAGGTCTGACCTTCCCTGGACCTCAGCTCCTGCGAAAGGGCCGGCTTCCCTCCTATGTGAGTCCTTGGGCATGTATAGCTTTCTTCCCTGGGAAAACTGACTGCACGTTGCCTCCATTTCATTTCCGGGAATCCCAGAGAATGACCAAGAATTAAATGTCTTTTTGAGCTCTGTCCCCCTAAATCACTTCCTCTCTCCTCGAAATGCACCTCCTCCCCTGAGTCAGACCCAGCCCGGCTGACTCAGCTGACTCAGCCGGTTTAGCGTGGGAACAGAGAGGGAGATCACCCACCCAGCAAAGCAGTTCTCCTCTCTTAGTTTTTTCTCCCTGCCCCCACCCCATCTTTAATTATCTCATTTATGTCGCTTTCCTGTTAATCTTATCTCATTCCTTTTCGAGAACAAGCAGAAAGCCCCACAGCGAATAAATCAATAACTTTCAGGAATGGATTGGAACATTGTTATTTTTGACAAATGTTCAAGGTGACTCATTTTTATGGGCAGATCTCCAGAGTCTTTTTTTGGCTGGAGGAAGGGGGGACTCAGAGGAGGGGGTCAGGCGTGGTGTGTTGGGGTTAGATCAGGATCAGGGTTTCTCAGCCTTGCCACTGCTCATGTTGGGGCCAGAAAATTCACCGTCGTTGGTCGTTGGGGGTGGGGGGGTGTTGTCTTGGGCATTGTCGCGTATTTAATGTAACCCTGTCCTCCACCCCCAAGATGCCAGTAGCATCCTCTCGAAAAAGGTTCCAGACATTGCCCAGTATCCCCCTATTGAGAAAAATCATCCCCAGTTGAGGACCCCTGGGTTAGACCCAGCATTGTCTTCTAAGTGGTTGTGTGAGTTGTTTGTGCAGCTCTCAGGGACAGAAGCTCATGGCCCTGTGGTCAGCACAGCCTCACCTGATGGGTTCCGTTTCTCCTTTGGGGTAGGGAGCGTGAGAAAACCAAGTGACTGGCCACCAGTGCCCACCGCTGCACGATGCTGTACATAGAGTATCTTCATAACATTTAGGGACCCCGGGACTCTCCGCTGTCCCCCTCTTTCTTCTTTGTGAGACTGCCCCCCCCCGTGCCCCTTGCTCCGCAGGCCCCTTCCCACGTGAGCTCCTCACCCTTTTCCCATTACTGCGGACTCCTGCCTGGTCTCTGTCCTCATTCAGCCTTGCATCTCTCCCAGGGATCGCTGCTTTCCAGGTTTCTCTTTCCTCTTCAATGGGCTCCTCTGTGGAACATCAAAACATGCCAGGTCCCAGCTGTGCAGAGTTGTTGGGGGGTGGGGGTGTTTTCTTATTTCAGTTTTCTCATTGAAAGCGAAAAAGAAAAAAAAGAAAAATTGCAATCAGGGCTTAAGTCCCTGTTACTTTTATTTATTTATTTATTTATTTATTTATTTATTTATTAAAGATTTTATTTATTTATTTGACAGACAGAGATCACAGGTAGGCAGAGAGGCAGGCAGAGAGAGGAAGGGAAGCAGGCTCCCCACTGAGCAGAGAGCGATGCGGGGCGATCCCAGGACCCTGGGATCATAACCTGAGCCGAAGGCAGAGGCTTTAACCCACTGAGCCACCCAGGCGCCCCAAGTCCCTGTTACTTTTAGATTCTAACCCTCTTGGCCTTTAAACTTTTAGAAAATATTAAATGTCCGTTTCTTTTGCTTATATAAATAAACCAATAGCCTAGAAAGTTTTCTGTTAAACATTTAAGCCTTTTTGGGAACCACCAAGAGCTTTTGAGACCCACAGACAGACAGGCTGCTCCTGGCCCCCTTCCATGGTAAAAGCCTTGCCCAGAATGATTTTTCTTTTTTCTTTTTTTTAAAACCCATGTGTTGGAGCTGAAAATGATATTGATCCCTCAGTTATTACCTGGCTTGAAGGAGGAAATAGATTCCTCTTAAAACATCACGCCCCCCCCCACTGTTAAAAAAAAACAGGGTGAGGGGGTGCCTTGGTAGCTGAGTGAGTTAAGCGTCTGCCTTAGGCTCAGGTCATGATCCCAGGGTCTTGGGATGGAGCCCCGCATTGGGCTCCCTGCTGAGCAGAGAGCCTGCTTCTCCCTCTGCCTGACACTCCCCCTGCTTGTGTTCGCTGGCGCGCTCTCTCCGGCAAATAAATAAAATCTTTAAAAAACCAAAACAAACCAGGGTGAGATCGCAAACCACCCTGGAAAGTTGAGATGAGCGTGTGGGTGAGCAGGGCCAGGTAGGAGTGTCCAGTGAACAGGAATCAGTGCGGGACACTGCAGAAGGAATGTGGATAAATGCTGGGAAACCTGAAAAATCCCTCCATGGAAAGTTCTCAGCGGGATGAGGGCGGGTGGAGCAGGGTTGCTGAGGAAAGGGTGCGACCGTGTGGACGGAGCCCCGTTTCCTGGACATCTGTATCTCTGTTAGGCATCAGAGCAGAAAACGTGAGACTTGTGTCTGTGTGTGAGGCTCGTTGCTAGTGGCATCTGTGGTGTGACACTGTCTTTCTTTCTCCGTAGTTGGAGGCTGGCAGCGATGAAGAGCGAAAGGTAAACCTCAGGTAAGCGGCCTCGATTTTCGTTCCTGAGTCTTTCTCCCAAGCAGGTTGAAAGACTCTTGTTCCTTTCTGGAAGGGAGAACCTTCGGAAGAGAGGATATACCAGTGTGTTCAGTGAGAGCTTTAAAAATCACACCGCAAGCATGTACAAAGGTAGCGCGTCCACGTTCGTGAACATGTTTAACCATCAGGAGCTTTCATAACGTTGTATAAAATTTCGAAAAGAAGGAAGGCTGTTGCCAGGATTCCACCGCCCTCCTCGCTTCCCCACTTTGAACATCTTTAGAGACTTCCTTCCAGATTTTCCCTTTCTGAAAAAATACTCTTTGTCTCGTGCTCTCGCTTTTCCCTCCGGCTCTTGGTACGGTGTCCTTCTGCGGTAAGCACATTGCTGATTTGAAACAGACGTCCCACCCCCTGGGTTCAAGGTGGGTTTTTTTTTTTGTTTTGTATTTTTGGGGGTTTTTTTGTGTGTGCCTGTGCAAAATCTTGCGGGATGCTCCGTTAAAAATAATTCCTCAGGCTCTAGTCCTCAGCTGCTGTAGTCACTAGCAGACCCAAGGGCATTTTTATTTTTCTTTGCCAAAAACAAAGGCCTTCTTTTGGGTATTTTGTTTACGGAAGATTTAGTTCTCCGTTACATAATATATTCTTATTATATAATGTATTGTACCCTAAGGCACCAGTCTTAAATTCAGACTCTTATAGTCTAAAAAAGTAAATGGGGTTTCAAGGATATTGTTCTTTGCGGGGGGAAAAAGTCTGTTTCATATTGTTAGGAAGAAGAACACCAATTGGGAAAGGGAATGTGTGTTCAGAAACTGGGGTCCACCATTCATTACCGAGAGCAGGATGTTCTCTGGTTAAACTCACGGGTCTTTGAAGGTTCATGTCTTTGGGTGAAAGGAGGGAAGACATTCACTTTTATTGTGGCATACAGTATTTGTAAAGATTTTACGTATAGGGAAATAATGGCCCGGAAAAATCAGAGAGGTCTTATTTCAGGCGCTGGGTCCTCATTTTAATGATACCTTTGGGGATGATGACGGATTTTCCCTGTCCCTGGGGTGTTGGGTTGCTCGGGGTCTGGGTTAGGGCTTGAAGGCTGGAATCAGCCGGACTCCCAAGTGGGGGCAGTCACGGGCTGTATTTTGTGTTTTCGAGCTTGGCTCTCTGGGTGGAGGCAAAGAGGGGAGGAAGTGGAAATCCATTCTCTGGAGGCTCTTTGGGGGAGGAAGTGCTGGAAGAAGGGCTTGCTGACCACCGTGTCTGTGGTCTTCAGGTGCATCTCCTACCCCAAGCCTCCCTCCAGTGCTCCCCTGGAGTGGGAGTTTCTTCCATCCCTGAGGCCTGCCCTTGGCAGGGCTTATGCCCAGGAGAAAGTATTTAGCTGTCTCACTTAGATTGTCTTTGGTGCAAAGAACTAATTTTTTTTTTTTTTTTACCAAACTGTCCTTACTTAGCGGACAGCATAGTGTTTGGAATTATTTCATTTCAGAACTCACAAGTAGCAGTGATGTGCAAATGTGAGTACCTGGCAGCCAATACAGGCCCTTTCTCTGCACAGTTGGGAGCTGGAGAGGACCTCACAAGGGGGAGGGAAGCCATATTCACTCCTCTCAGCTGTGCCAGGAGGGGTTTTTTCCCAGTTTACAGGGGAGGAGCCTGAGGCCCAAGGTTGCACGTGGCAGGTACTAAATTTGAAGCGAGGCCTTTGTTGCCTCCCACACCAGTATTTGTCATGGGATGCCCCAACCCTGGCATTCTGGAGACCGGTGCCAGGACCAGGACTGAGGAGCTCTGCTGACTTTGGGTGGTGTCCCCTGGATGTGTGCTGACCATGGGAATCCCTCGTCACTGCCCCCAGCAGGCCTCCCCCCATGCCCTTGTGAACGCTGGGAGACCCTGGCCTGGAGCCGGGAATCTGGGCTCTGAGCTTATCCTCTTGGGTTCCCCTCTTAGTCCCTCTTCCCCCACCTTGACATTGACCCACCATTTTTAGGCAGACAACACCGTCCTGCTTTCTAAGTGTTGTAGCCACACAGGAGAAATTCTGGTGTTCTGGTTTAAGCTTTGACTGCAACTCATTCGTGACCGTGTGTTGATTTGCATTTTCAAGCCTTTGTTGTCCAGGCTTCTAGAAGAAGTAGTAATGGAATAGTCCGTTGTGTTTGCTTGTCTGGGGAAGAGGGGATTTCTCCATACTTCAGATTGGTTCTGAAGAGTTGCTGGCAGGCAGGAAGCCTGGGGCTAGCAGGATACTCCTTTCGCCACCCACCTCTGTCCACCCTTCATTGAAAGCTTTCATCTTTCAGTAGTTCTCTTTGACTCAGCCATGGCCAGGAAATGGCTGAGTCACATGGGCGGGTCTTCTGGGCCTCAGCTGCTCCTCTTCCCCAGTTTCCCCTAGTGGCCCCGTAGCTCAAGTCCTTATCCCTCCCCTGTCCTGTGTCAGTTGTTATCCAAGCCACCCTCCTTTCCACTCAGGTTTCCATCCCCACCGTCAGATGGACACGGTCTCAGAGCGCCCCTGTGCCTCTTGCTCTGGTCCCATCTTGCCTGCTCTCCACCTTCCCCCTCCATGGCTGCCCCATCCTCTCCCCACTGCCGCCCCATTCTTGCATGGGTTGTGTTTATCCCACTCCCTGGCCAGGCTCTTTCTTGAAGCCAGTTCCATTTCCTGCCGGGCCAGCTCAGTGGTCCTGCCCCCAGACATTTGTGACTTCCCTCTCTCTGGCGGGAAGCCCTTAGCTCACCTCTGTGGGCCACGTGGCTCCACCCTATGTGGCAGGTGCATGTGCTTTTGTCCCATCCCTCACCGGCAGCAGCGCTCCCCTTAGGGACGGGGCCTTAGTTCCCTGCTTGGGCATGACATTTCAGCTGCTGCAGTATGTTAGCTTTGTCCTGGCCCTGCAGTGCAGTGTGTCCCTGGATGAGAAAGAGCAAGGTGTGGAGGAGACAGCGGGGGTTTGGACACAAGGCAGGCGTACATTCACAGTCTAGCTCCTACCCGAGCCGCTGAGCTCCTTTGCCTCCGTGCCTTACTACACTTCCGTGGGTCTCTTTCGTTCCGTCTGTCAAACACATACAACTCGGACCTTCTAGGGTCATGGAGGGGCTGAGTCGGGGCTCCCTGCATGGAGCCCGGCTCATGACAGGCTGAAAGAGCCATCACGACGTTTGGTCCTTGTGAGATGTTCGCATTCGTGTCAGTTCACAGCCCAGACTTAGCTGGACTTCCTGCAGGTGCAGTGTCCACTCTGTCACGCTGGGCCCCTGGGAGGGCCGCCACCGGGGACACTCTGTGACCTGGAGCAACCCCGTCCTTTTCCCAGCTGCAGCCCTGTGGGATGCAGACAGCTTTGGGCACACTCCGCAGGGTCAGCGTTGTGATTCAGACCGTTTCTCGGAAGACCTTCCTGGGGACCTTGCAGGAGCTAATCACCTCGTGCCCAGAGCGAAGCCGACTGATGCAGAGCGAAGGAGGTCTAGTTCTCCACATTCTCCCCACTGCCCTCTACACGGACAGACGGCCACCTGCCTCCCGCAATCCCCTTCTGGAAGATGTGCCGCCCAGCCTGTGGGAATCGGTGAGCAGACGGCTCTCCTGGCAGTGGCTCCTGGCTCCCTCGCCATCCTGGGAGCTGCCTCAGTCTGGCACGAGATGGATGTGCCTGTGCGCCAGGCAGGGCCCCGGGGAGAGAATCTGGCTATGGTTTCCAGAGGGTGGCTCGGGAGTGAATGTTTTTTATTGTTGTTGTTTCCATCCAGAGTTCCCAAGTCAAGCGTATGAAAATGCTCATTAGAGTTCTTGTAATTTTTTTTTTGTGCCTCCCCTAAACAAACATGGGGCCAAGGCCGCAGGACTTTGTCTTCTGTTTTATGTGGTGTCCATGCTGAACAGTGACCTCCCTGCACCTCTCCTCTCCGTCCACGTTCCCTTCCCCTTCGGATCTTGACCTGGAATTCCCCAGAGGCCCCCGCTGTCCTGGAGTGTGGTTGTACCTTCCCTCCGTCCCCCATAGCAGCTCCCCATGTCCTCGCTTCCTCATCTCCATTCAGCACCTGTCTTTTATGCCTGTCTGTCGTGGGGGTTCCTATTCGCCTTTCTCAGTGGTTTCTTAGGCTGGACTTTCTTGTCCCTGTGGATGGTCCATCCGGTGAAGTCCTTCCAAGGGGCGTCAGGCATCCCCTGTGTCCCAGTTCTGCAGCAGGTCCCTGTATCCGTTAGCAGTCGCTGTGGAACAAGTTAGCCCAAACCTGACAGTCCAAAACAGTTCCTGGTCATGGCCTCGCAGTCGCCAGGGTTGGGAATCGGGACACGGTCCAGATGGATTCTCCACTTGGGGTCTTACGTGGCTGTAGTCAAGGCGTTGGCCAGGGCCGGGGTCGCATCAGAGCTTCAGGTCCTCGTCCAAGCTTACGTGGTTCCTTTTCCTGCAGCTGTGGAGGTCCTGGTGGCTTGCTTCTTCAAGGCCAACTGGATTATCTGTTGCCACGGACTCTTTAACCCACTGAGCCACCCAGGCACCCTTGCCACAGACTCTTGTAACAGAATGCCGTCGCAGGAGTGACCATCCCATCACCATTGCCTTCACTGTACAGTGTCACCTGAAGGGGACAACTGTCCCATCCTGTCAGGATAGAGGCTCACCCAGGGTGCCTGTGACAGGGGCTGGGATCTTGGGCCTTCTCCGAATTCCGCCCACTGGTCTCAGCCTGTGTGTACATTACATAAAGGTGACGGTGACTGAAAGATGCTCGCAGGGTCATCAGGAGCACCAGCGAGCCTGCAGGCCTTGACCCTCATGCCAGTGAGTGGCACGTTCTTTCTGGTAGGTGCCCACACGCTTGTTCTCTCACTTTCAGGCTTGGCATCTCTTGGATTCACCCCGACTTTGACTGCCTTGTCCTGTGCTGGCCCCTGCATCTCCCTCCTTGAGCTTCGGCTTTAGGGGATGGCCTGGGTTTGGCTCCCCCCCTCCCACCCGCCGTCATCTGTCGCCTCACCAGGCAGTGGGCCAGACCTTACACAGCTTGTGGTGTCGTTGGCAGAATTAAATATCATAACTCGGTGAGCCTTTTCACTATTGTAAACTCTGAACAGATGCCCTTTGCCTGTACCTCTTTCGGGGGTGAGCTTCTGTAGTGATTTCCTGGCTCTTCCTTTTCCTTCCTCCATGCGCTTTTCTCTTCTCGTATTTCCTTGGGACCAGCTTTGTTTATGTACTTAGGTACGTAAAGGTTCTCCCGCTGCTGGCAGAGCCAGCTGCCTAATTTGCAGAGCCCGGTGCAGTAGGAAGATGGTAGGGGCCTTTGTTAAAGAACGGTTCAGAATCTTGAGATGGTGAGAGTAGAGCTAATCCTTGAGGCCCTCCTGAGCCTGGGGCCTTGAGTGGCAGGACAGGGCCTCCCTGGCCTCAGCCCTCCAGCGCCTGGCACACACTGAATGGGCCACTGAGGTGTCACACAGGGACTTCCTCCCATAGAGGAACTCGCGGTGCTCTTGGATGACCTACCAGATGCTGAGAACAGATAGCCTTCCTGCCATTTCCCCCTGTAGACACTCTTAGAGCATTCATGGCACCCCTCTGTCCTAACCTTTCTGCTTAGGTGCCACTCACCCAACATATATTTCCTGGCACCTACTCTGTGCCAACCACTATTTCCAGGAGCTGGGAATCGAGCAGTGGACGAGACAGATCTCCGGCCTCAGGGCTGACATTCTTCTGGGGGAGACCAGGCAGTAAGGAAGATAAACTAGAATATGAATAGCGCGTCAGTAAGCACTAGGGAAAGAAAGTGAAGCAGGGACAAGAGGCTCTGGAAGGGAGCCTCCAAACGTGCTCCACTCTGTGAGTCGCCAGATGAGAGTTATTTCCTCTAACATACGCAGACCTCCTGCAAGGAAGGCGCCATTTTGATTCCCATCCTGTGGACTGGAAGAGTGAGCCTTAGCTGGCCTGACTTCATGTGGTATGAAGTGACAGAGGCAAGACCCTCAGGCTCCGTGTCTCTCTGCCTTCAGAACCTGTCCTCGCCCCCCAAATTCAGGAGCCATCTCAACTAGCCCTCCTGCCAGTGGTTCAGAGCTCTCACCAGGAGGCCGAGAGGAAGGAGTCCACCCGGAAGAACTGCCATCTTTGCAGCCATTCTTCCTGCTTGGAGCCTAGTGGCCCTTCTGTGAACTGTGTGCTTGAGCAAGTCGTGGGGACCCCCCGCCGTGTCCCCGAGCCCCACTGAGAGCAAGAATTATGACACGTCCCCCTTCTCGGACGGTCCCTGGGCAGTCACTGGGCAGAGCCCCTGGGGAATGACAGTACCACCTCCTGTTTCCTGCAGGTGCAGGTGCTGGGTTTGGAATCTTGCCCCATAGGTTATGTCATCACCATAAGCCTCAAGGTGGCTACCAGCCCCAGCTTAGGAAGCTGCAGTTCGAAATGGCCGGTGGGATGCCAGGGCCAGGGTTTGAATGCAGGTCCCTGTACTCAGAAACCCGTGTCCCCTCCTTTCTGCCCTGTCTGGTCCCTCACAGGAGAGGGACGCAGTTTTGTGTTCAGCAAATCCTTTCCTGTCCCCATCCCCTGGGCTTTATAGGCACTAGCTCCCCACCGACCCCCACTTTTCAACATTGGGGTACACAGACTTTTAAACTTCTGGAGTTTAACTCAGGTGATCTCCCTGATGTATTGGGACATTTGATTTTCAAATCAGAATTTGCCTTTAGGGCAGGTTAAATTCTTTGTTAGAAAAACTCCCATCTACAGTGGGGACAAATGAGGAGAGAGGAAAAGAGTTCAGATGATTCTTGATTCTGTAGGAACTTAATTAAACTTCTTACTAAGTTTAACTTGAAATGAATTTTGCTAGAGTCTAGTAGGTTTCATTAAGCTTTTGAAATACCAGTACTTAGACTTCAAAAGAATGCCACGGGGCCCCGGTCTCCTCCTTCCCAGGCATGGGTGCACCAGGGGAGTGCATACGGTGTCAGAGTCCATGCTCCGGTGGTACCAGCAATCACGCTGGCACTGGCCGTGAGCAGAACCAAGCTGTGAGAGGGAGTCAGCAAAGCTAGGTTCTGTCCTGAGAGGTGATGTCTGCTGTGCAACCTTAGGCAAGTCACTAGACATCTCTGGGCCTCCACCTACTCCTTTGTAAAGTGAAGAGATGAGATTAGATTGCGGCCTCCAGATGGAGATGAAGAGTCCTCAGACCCATCCTTCTTGGCCTGTGTCCTCGTGTATTTGTCATAGTTCCCTGTAGATTTGTAACAGACTGCCCAGACTTTCCCCTTCATTCCAGGACAGAGGTCAAGGTCATACATTTGTGGGGATCCTAGCCAAGTCAGGGTTATGGTCTGACCCTGACTTGGAGGACACTAGCCTGGCATCTGAGACGAAGTGGACCCTTTGCACTCCTCAGCGGAGCCCTGGGCCAGCCACACTTTGCTCTCAGGAGCGGGCTTCAAGGGACTCACCTTTGGCGTACCTTGTCCTGTGGTCAGAGCTCAGGATTTGGAGCACTTATTAGAAAATTCCTAAGACTAGGAGAACATCCAAAACAAGTCCTTTTGCTTCGAGGAAGGCTGCAGTAAGAAAACAGGATTAATCAAAATGGGATTAATCAGAGTCCAGACAGCCATTTTTAAGGCCTATGAGTGATTGGGCTGGGGTGGGGGTGGGGGCGTGATCTCGAGTCCCACTCTGGGGCGGGATCAGTACTGTGACACATGGGAGGTGGCGTGCAATGGGGAAGCCAGCTGGCCCGCCCAGCTGCCTCCCCGGAGTCCGGAGCTGGCAGACTGCCCTGTAAATTACGGAGGTCAAGCCGTCAGGCCTCGAGGTCCAGGTACAGCCCCTGCCCCCCCCGCTGCCTGCGTGACTGTGACCTAGGGCCATCCACCTGCCCTCCCCAAAAAGTCCTTCTCCGTCTTGGGGCCCTTGGGAGCCTTAGGGAGAGCCTTTCACTGCCTGGGCATAGTGTGGATATTGCTGGACACATGGTAGCTGTTTGTTTGGTTGGGTTTTTTTCAGCTGTTACTTTCATTGACGGTAGTGCCTGCCAGCCCTGCCTGCTGCCCTTCCCGACCTCCTTCCCCTCCACAGATTCCCAGTTTCACCGCAAAAGACCAAAAGGTCAACCCAGTGGAATCCGAGAGGAGAAACCGCCAACGCGTGACCTGTTTCCCTCCCAAGTTCTACTGAACCTTGTACCAGACCTTTATCTGGGAACTAGCATGTCTTGTGGGCCTTTATTTTTACAGATATTTTTCTTAATGGCTACTTTCGGAGTTATTTTTAAAAGACTTTGTTTAAAAGAAAGCGGTTGCTGTTTGGTGTTAGGAAACGTCTGATGCTCTCGCTACTAGGGGCTGCCCTGCACCGGCGGACATAACTCCCGGTCAGGTCTCGGCACGTGGCTTGGCAAGAGTTCTCAAGGTGTGTTTCCCCAAATCTGGGCCCAGGCGAAATTCCCACAAGGGAGGGACATGGTTTGGAGAGAGCCAGGTGGCTACCCCTTCTGGGTATCACTTGTCATTTCCCACATGTCCAGGCCCGCCTGCTCTGTGCCTGGTCGGTAGCAGCTGGAGGTTTGGGAATGGTTTCTTTAGTCTGGGATTGAGGCCACAGAACAAGCTCCCTAAAGCAAGAGGGCTCCCTAAAGAGCCTGCTCTCTGGGCCCTGGGCACCCCTGTGCTGACCCTACCATGTGGGGGGGGGAGGGACAAGTGTCTCCTAGGAGGCAGCCTAGAAGTAGAGGCAGTTTTTGAGTTATTTGCTTTATTTAACAATTCAGCCAGTATATATTTAGTGTGTATATACTGGGCTCTGTGCTGAATGCTGGGGTTCTTTGTTAAAGAAAGAGTCCTTACCTACCACAGGCAATGTGGGTATGCTGTGTCTACCACAGCTTTGTCCAAAAGGGATTTGAAACACCTTATAAAATTCAGAGAAAATTAACAAGAAAAGTGGGGCATAGGGAAAATAAGATGAAGCCAGGAGAAGATTTGTATGTGGAATGCATGGTGTAACATTGGTATAGTTACCAGAGCGTGGCTACAGATCTGACTTCAAGCTTCCTAGTGGTCAAAGCAAAGAGAGAAACAGGAGCAGTTGCTTGATTCATGATATTCCTGAAAATACCACCAGGTTAGTTCATTCTTCTGAAAAACGCTTCCTGATGGACACCTGTGGGTGTTCCTAAGACAGCCCAGTGTGGTGGGCAGATAAGCAGGTTGTCTTAGGTTTAGCCCTGAGGCCCACAGAGGGAGCTGATGTTATGGGCCCGTCCCACCAATTAACCTGGGTGTTTGTGGTCTGGAGATGTGAGGTCAGCAGCAGGACTTGGTGCCAAAGCTGCTGGCTGCCCCAAACGTTGCAAACAGGATGCTGAGTCACATCCTGCGGGCCTGTAATGTCCTGACTACATGTGCTGTTCACAATAGGAGGCTCGCACGGGCAGGCTGGCCTCCCGTTGTTTCAGAAGTGTGGTCACAAGCCAGAAAATGCTCCAGTTAGGTTTTCGACAGGTCAGAGCTGTGGGTACCCAAGGCCCCCAAACTCTGGACACACAGAGACCAGGAGGAAGTGGGAGAGTGGAATGTCCCATCATCCTTTGTGGCCTCTGTCCTGGAAAACGCGGAGAGGGAACAGGGTCTGAAGGCAGGTCGAGGTCTCCATCAATGAGGGTATGAAAGTCTCCAAAAGATGGAAGAGGAAGGCCATGAAATATGCCAGTGGCAACAACCCATAGTCTTAAAAAGCTTTTATCACCTGCCAATAAAGGGAAATTACAAGCAGTGCTTTCCCAAAGCCCAATTAAGTGGAAATTTTCCAAATAGCTTTTTAGATTTTGAAACAATATAAAACTTACAGGAAAGTTCTCACAAAGAACTTTTTCTGAAACATTTGAGAGTAAAGTTGCCGGCCTGGTGCCCATCACCTTTTGCATATAGGCAGCAGCCTTCTCCTGCAAAGTAGACCTTTGATCCTTGACCCTGACACATTACCACCCACAGAGCCCCATCAGTGTCTGCCCTGCGACTGGACTCGGTAACCTTCTCTGTAATAGAAGGGTCTAGTTCAGGATTGTATGTGGCTTGAAGGCGTCCTGCCTGAGTCTCCGTCATTCCAGCCCATGTCTTCCATCTCCCTTAGACAATCTTATGAATAGGACACTTGTGCAGGGGACAGGCCTGTTGTTTTGTAGACTGTCCCCGAATTTAGGTTGGTATGGTATTCCCCGGAAATTAGATTTGGATGAGGTCTCTTTGGCAGGAATAGCCCAGGAGCAATGCTGTGCACTTTGCCTCCCGCCACGCCAGGGGACACACAATTTCGTTTTGTCCCATTCCTGGTGATGTTCACTTTGGGCACCTTTACTATTTGGTTTTTCTTTCCCTCTTTATCCTTAAGAAGTATTTCTTGGGGGCCATACTTGGAAATTATGTTAATCCTATCCGTCTTCAACTTGTCTATTTATATCTGTACAGACTCATGTTTGTCTGTTCTGTCCCACAGTTTCTAATCCAGTGGGTTGTATTATTGACTTCAGAGTCCCCTGCTTGGCCACTGGGGTCGTGTGCAAGCTGGCTTCCGTGACCCTTGAGGTCCTGTCCCTGCCATCCTTCAGCACTGCACGCTCTCCGATACCAGATGTTCCAGGCCTCATCTTGTCCTCTCTTTGCCCTATATCTGGAGCCAGTCATTTGTCCGAGGAGCCCTGCTTCCATTTAGTGGAGAATGGAATTCACAAGGTGTGCTTATCACTCTGGGGGTGTTGCCCTCCTCAGGCCCTCTTGGGGCAGAAATAGGGAATTTGTATATGTAAGTGCACACACACACACACACACACACACACACACCTGCATCTCTGGTTCTCGATTTAAGTAATTTTGGGAACCCTGAGTTCAGACCTTCCTCTCTGATCCAACATCTCACATTTCATTCTAGTTTTCTCTCTCTTCATCTTTGTGACTCCCTTCCCTGACCGTGAGAAACCTGGTTCCAGACTGTCCCTAAAACACTTGCTTGTTTGAACGGTCTCCCTGGCTATCACCAGCCTCCCATGTCTGCAGCCACCTCTCCTCTGCACAGACGCCTTCCTAGCCCTGCTCACCACATCCCTCCCCAGATGCCTGCCTGGCTCAATCCACCAAATGGTCTTGGGCCTGAATTGTTGGAGAAGAGAAGTCAGCATTTCTGATGCTGTTTCCCTGAGGTGTCCGTTCAGCGGGAGAGCCAGGATGTCAGAGTCCTCCTCCTGGTTTCCCATCCTGGCTCTTCCATTTCTTGGCCCTGTGAACACAGGCCAGCAGCTCAGGCTCTCAGAGCTTCAGTTTCCCTCAAAGACAGACAATGGGGATTAGGATAGTTAATGTGTGTAAGTGGCTTAACATGACACTCAACAAAGATGTTCGTTATTAGCATTACATTCATTGAGTGCACACTGCCTTTTGGGCCCTCGGAGATCCAGAGACGGAGAAGTCATAGGCCTAGCCTTCGAGACACTCGAGGTGACATGGAAAACTTAGTTGTGTTGTCCGAGGCCCTTGGTTGCCAAGAAGGCCTGACCACCAGGTGACTGTATGTCCACTTGGAGCCTTTGTGTGGCAAGTCTTAGGTGTCTGGTGCAGCCCACTGGTGGCGAACACCGCATGTTCAGCTGCTTGGAGAAGCCCAAGGTGATTTAGTCATGCACTGCTTTGAAACTGAAGAGGAGGCCAGCTCGGTGAGTGTGTTGCTGAGTATTTACTTAGAGCCTCCTGTATGCTAGGCAAGGACAGCGCTTTAGAAAATTACGTGTGTCTGGCCCTCGAGTCTGACGGTGAAGTTCAGATACACTGGTGTGAGGATAACTTCACTGTGCGTTTTAGTAAGTATGTCTGGGAACACAGTTTGGGGACCAGGGGCCTTAGGTTCCTATCATTTTCTAAGTATCTGACCTTGGAGAGGTGACTTTACGTCTAAGGCTCAGCTTTGTTACCTGCAAGCAGAGGGAGCTGCTATGAGATGTTGAAAGGGTAGAGCCACGGCTGGCCGCAGGGGCAGCCAGGGAGGGCTTCCCGGAGAAGGTGTCAATTCTGGTAGGTGGGCACGAGGTGGGGGGCAGACAGGAGAGAAAGAGAAGGCCATGAACCGAGGCCAGGGTGGAAGAGTCAATGAGGACGACCGCACAGAGAGAAAGCAGAGACTGTGTGGAGTATGGGAGGAACCGTGTACAAGGTCACATGAGGAAGGTTTTTATTATAAATCACTTTTTCTGATTGTTTTATGATCTCCTTGAGGTCAGAGAGTGTCAGACGAATGAAATTGAGGTCAGCAACATGGCTAATTGTAGCTAACACAGAAAGCTGGCAGAAGCGGGTTGGACTGTACCAATAATGTGGCATCATCGAAAGTTCTAGAGCTGGGAAGGGCATAGCAAGAGCTGGGAAAGGCATAGCAAGAGCTGTGGTGAGGAGCTGTGCGGTGGGCGGGAGGCCAGAAGTCCCTGCCCTGGTTCTCCTTAGAGAGTTCATGAAGCCGAGCTGCCCCCCTCCGCCGTAGCTGCCAGCCACATGTGCCTCACTGAACTTGAATTTAATTAGAATTAATAAAACGACCAATTCAGTTGATCGGTCAGACTCACCACCCTGTCCCTGTTCGGGAGGTGCCTGGGGCTAGTGGCTCCCCCCGGGGATGGTGCAGATGGAGAGCATGTCCGCTGTCCCGCAGGAATGCTCGGAGTCCTCAGCATAGGGCCAGGCGCACAGCGGGCTCCGGGGAATGTGGCGTGGCTCGTGGGGATGAGGGAGGCCAGAACTGGAGTGGTGACTGACCAGCTGGGGAGAAAGGGACCTTGGGAAAGATTAGGACTCAGCGGCCAGCAAATGTGGGATGGGGCCGCATACCAAAGAGAAAGGGCAAAGGACCTGGGGCGGTTGAGATCATCTGTCCTTGGAATTTTTGCGTTGTTTCAAAAACATTTCCTCCGTGTGTCTGTTATTTCTGGCTGGCTATGTTGTCTTTGCTGCCGCTGCATTCCCAACACAATGCGGCCTTTGTGTCTTCTGCCCTCCTCAGGGGGCTTAGATCCTGGTATCTTGGATGGGCAGAGGAAGATAGCAGTGGCTTGCGCTTCCACAGGCGGGGGACTTGAGGGCTCTCACGGGAGGCAGGCCACGAAGGGACCCATCTGAAGGTTTGGAGAGCCAACTCCGGGCACATCATTTGCTGTCTTTCTTCTATGGGGTGGGGGAAAAATCCTGCTGCTGCGAACTTGCTGGTATATTCCTGGTAGGAGCTGCTCGCTGCTACCCGTTGATATGAAGGAGAGCTGTGTAGCTGGCTTCAGAGAATGTCTCTTACTGTCTCAAATACTTCTGGACATTCCTTCTCTCTGAGAAAAGCCTACGCTTTCGAGCCAAACAATACATGCCCCGGCTGCAGAGACATTTGCGCTGAGCCCTGCCAGCATTTCTTGCCTGTGACCCCTGTTCCCTAAGTAGACGGCCCTGCCGAGCTGGCATTTTCCTGTCCTCAGCATTCCGCGTGTAGGGGAGCAGCTGGGGAGCTCTGGTGGGGAGACATGGCAGGTGAGCTGCTGGTTTTCTCCTGCTCCGAACGACGGCCTTCGGGATGAGGCCCTGGTGAGCTGCGCTGTGAAGCACGAAGCAAGACAGAGCAGGGCCTTGGCACACACTGGCGTCTTGGAGGCTCTTGACCAGGCCTTCAGAGTGAGGGAAGGACCTGAGGGAGAGCACACAGGGAGTCTCCGATCATTCCGTCCTCTCAGACTTTACTTCGCTGGGAATGGGGTCCGAATCCGTCCAGACCACCGTCTGTAGCTGTCCAGCTTTGCCTGCTGCTTCCAGGGCCCTGGGGCAGACAGGCAGGCCGGCCATCGCGCCCTCCGACCCAGGCATTCAGCCACGCGGGCGCCCAGAGTGGAGCTGCTCGGCGCAGCCCTGCCTCTTCGTGGACACGTGGCTGCAGACGAGTCTTTCCTCTTCTCTTTCTTGACCCCTTCTTCAGAAGCATGAAATTGGAAGAATTAAGTGAAAAAACAGAGGAGCAAGCTCTCTGGAAACCGCGCGGCACCATTCAGGCGGAAGGTAGCATCAACACGTGTTTATCTGAAACGACACTCTGAGTGTCATCGTGTACCGAGCTTCCGGGTGCTGAGAACTTACCGTGACAGGTTGATGGCTCAACTTAAGCCCAAGGTTTGGTTCTTTGCCCGTTCTGAAACTGGAATTTATTAGCACACCAGGGATGATCAAACTTCTGAGAAGCTGACTTAGGCTGATCAGACTCACAAGGAACTAACTTGTAATCCAGAACAGACATTTATGAGTTCACAGTGGGGCTTTTCACAGCAGAGACCAGGGTCTTCCTTGGTTTGCTGTGGGGTATGTCTGACGTGGTCCTCCCACTCTCCTGCTCCCTGCTCCCCTCTTCATGTTCACTGATCCTCTGAGGCCCAGCTTGGTGTCGTTTCTTCCGGGGAGATCTCCTTGGTCCCCCCCCGGGCTGTGCTGGGGGCCCCTCCTGTGGATATGCACTTGGGCAGCACGTATGGAATCTGCTGCGTCACCTTGCAGTCACTGTCCTGCGTCCGTCCCGCCCCCTGAGTGCGATGTCGCCCCAAGGCGGAAGCCAGGTCTGCTTTATTTCTGATTCCCAGGACTCAGCCCTGACCAGGCACGGCAAATCTTTGTTCGAAATAAACAGAAATTCCTCTTCGGAACATTCACTTGCCTTTTCTGTGGTGACCAACTTTACATTTGTTCCTTTTTTTTTTTTTCCCCCTAGAATTGTCATCACGCTTGCTAGACAGACCATGGTCCCCTCAGCCATCCCTATAGCAGGCCCAAGGGACTCGATGGTTGATCTTGTGGACGTAGTTCGGTTCATTTCAGTCAGCCCCATCTGTTGATTCTCCCTCCGAGAGGGCCCTGCATTTTTCGTGGTTATTTCTCACCAGCGGGAAACACTGACCGTGCACCTACTGTGTGAAAGCTGCGGCGGGCGCCCGTTTTCTCTGTGTCTTCTGTCACTGTGAGGTTCAGGGATTCTCACTCTGCAGCAGGAACACTTTCTTAAAACGCAGATGCCTGGACTTCCCGCAGACGTTTCGAGCTAGAATCAGCCGAGGCTGGACCTGGCCATGACCGTGTTCTAGAAGTTCTGCACGTTCTTGGGATGTATAGCTGATGTTGGGAATTAGGGGCAGGAGCGTTGTATTCCGGCGTGTGGTGTTTTACACCTTACATTTCCGTTTTCCAAGGAACTGTGCTGCTGAGTGGCACAGCACACGGCCAATCCACCCGAACATAGGCCCGTTCCTTAGAGAGGGTTATTGTCTTTACCGACATGTGGCCAGGCTTGGCTTTGCATCGAACGCCTCTGTCCACAGGTGTTCAGCCGTTTGAATGAATGAACAGAACCCTGTGAGTATCGTGACGAACATAGAGTAGAACATAAAGTAGAGCCTAGAAATACGAGTTCCCATACCTCACTGCATTTTATTTTCTAAAGCCCAGTGTGCCCCAGAACCCTCAGCTTAAAAAAATGAGGTGGTCCCCGGAGGCGGCAGGAGATTGGCCGACTTTCTTCCCGTGTCCTTTGGAGAAGAACGCTGCCTAGCCCTCAGAGCTGTGGGAGCTGGACGCCACAGTGTAGCCTTGCACCCGGCCACAGTCTCTGCCACACAGTGGACCCTCAGCAAGTGACAGTAAATGACAGTGCTGTTGATGAGAAGCCTGCCCTGAAGGTGGCTTCTCCACCAGCGTGGCCATGGCTGTGGTGCTGCCCACAGAACTCCACCCCCAGCTTCCCATTCTGTCCACAAGGACTGCCCCCCAGTTGCAGAGGAGCCTGTGGCGGTGGGGGGATGGCGGTGGTCCCCTGAGGCCTTCTGCTTGCCCCCAGGGCTGGTGGGGGAGCTCTGATGCTGCCGCGTCTTCTCCCACTGGAGTCCTGTTTCCCTGAATCATGCCTGCTCTCCCCTTCCTCTGCACGATGCCTGCACCTGCTGGAAAGAAGGGCTGCCTACCTGACCATGGTCTGACTTCCCAGTGACATGTGCTTTAGCATAGCCGAAGTGGCCGCCCTGCACTTAGCTGGCAGGGGCAGAGGTGACATCAGGGTGACAGCACTGAGTCTCACTCCAGGCTGGGGGGGACGTGGGAGCACTCCTGAGCTTAGGGAGGTGGGCGTGGGGCAGAGTGACTTGGGTGTCGCCCCAACTTGTAAAGGTGTTACTGTGTTCCTGGGCAAGGTGCAGAATCACTCTAGTATGGGCCCCCATTTAATCCTCTTGTGAGGAATTATCCTCCGGAAGCTGGGGGAAGCTTCCAGACAAGGCCTCCCCAGGAGTCTCTGCCCACCACTCCCTCCTTCAGCAAGGGTTCCAGGATCTACCAGTTAGACGCTCCCGCTTCCCTCTTCAGAACACCAGCAGGGCTCCTTTCTTTGGGTGCTTATCCCAGTCCACCCTGGGATGGTGGCTATTCGTGTCCTTCATTTCACCGGCTCAGGGCGGTGCTGCAGACCGCAGCCTGGGGGCTCCTGCCCGGAGGGTTTGGGGGGTATCATGCCAGGCCCTCAGGGTTACCTGGGCCTGCTTTACCTTTGCAGCCTGCCCTGCCCTTCATGCTTGTGGTTCCAGAAGCTTCTCCCATGTGTGCGCATGCAGGTCCCTCTACCTGGGTTCCCCCCACCATCTTCCCCTCACTTTGCCTCCTAAGGCAGCGATTAGCATGACTGAAGAATTTTTGGAATGCAGAATGCTTTGACAACATGGGATAAATGCGGCAGCTGCCCACGGTCACCGTTGGGTGAATGTGTGACAATTTGACAGAATTAGGAGTCCTTCGGCCTGTCGATTTCAACCAGAAGGGGGTCCTCATCGTCCGAGATCTGTTCCTTGGCGGCCAGCTGTTTCCCCTCACAATGTAAGGCACACCCTGGTGCTTGCTCCTAAGGCCTCCCAAAACCCGTAGGAGTAAAGTGATTAGAGGAACTTCAGCTGTTTTGCTCCCTCTGAATGGCCCTCTTTCATCTGGATATGCAGGGACAAGAGCCTTTTTAAACCCAAATATCAGGGGAGGACAAGAGTCCCACAAGAGCCATTCGCGCTCTGGGTGGGAACACCATCCGGGGACAGGGACTCCTGCCCAAGGAAGGACTCCGGCCCCTTCCTTCCCTTTCCTCTTTCTCCGGAGGGAGTGCAAGGCAGGAGCTCGGGGGCAGTCAGAGATGCGAAGCCAAAGACGGCTGTCGTGAACATGTTTTATTTCACTGACTTCTGCGTCTCCCTTCAGCCAGCTCACAACTTCTGCTCTTCAGAGGTTTCCGGCCCAAAATAGTACGTACCACTACCCGATCTCTCTGTTCCTACCACGCATGGGTTTCTGGATGACGCTGGCCGTTTATTCGTCTGTCC
Organism: Enhydra lutris kenyoni; assembly: GCF_002288905.1. NCBI lineage: Eukaryota > Metazoa > Chordata > Mammalia > Carnivora > Mustelidae > Enhydra > Enhydra lutris. The sequence goes on along the minus strand of NW_019154130.1, from coordinate 16,447,252 downwards.
GTAGTGCCTTGTAGGAAAAACCCTAATGCTGTGTGGTTTCCTGAACCGGGCAGTGGCCAGTGTCTGAGAGCATATCTGTATGGCGGAGATAAAAGCTTTGTGGGGGTGGTGGTGAGGGAGCAGGGAGGGCCGGGGCTGAACTTGTTTTTACTCTCCCATCCAGGTTTTTCTTAAAGCAGTGAAGGAAAACAGTTCAGTTGTATTGGTCTGGGTCTGACCTTTCTGGAACTTTAGTCACATACTTTTTAGGACACCAGCATTTGTGGCGGGGGGGGGAGAACTCTGGTTTTTCTGTAGCTGGGAGGGGTGGTTTGTGAGTCTATAGTTCCTTATCCCAAGTAAAATGGGTGTGCCATCCCCAAAATGGTTGTTTGTTTGTTTTTTAAGATTTTATTTATTTGAGAGGGCGCCTGGGTGGCTTAGTTGGTAAGGCGACTGCCTTCAGCTCAGGTCATGATCCTTGGAGTCCCGGGATCCAGTCACATTGGGCTCCCTGCTCAGTGGGGAGTCTGCTTCTCCCTCTGACCCTCCCCCTTCTCATGCTCTCTCTCTCTCAGTCTCTCTCTCAAATAAATAAAATCTTTTAAAATTTTTTTATTTATTTGAGAGAGTGAACAGGGCAGGGAGGAGCAGAGGGAGAAGAAGAAGCAGACTCCCCGCTGAGCAGGACCCCAACTTGGGACTCGATCCCAGGACCCTGGCATCACGACCTGAGCTGAAGGCAGCCACTTACCCCACTGGGCCACCTAGGCGCCTCCTCAAAATGGATTTCTTAAAGGACATTCCCATCACTGTGCCCTGAGACTCGCAAATCAGGGTACCACGCTTCCCTGTATTACAAGCCCACCAGAGAGAACCCCATGGAGCCTGGCAGTGGGAAAGGGTGTTGTTGGCTACCCAGAGGGTGTGCGAAGCTTGGGGCCTGGAGTGAGCTCAGAGCAGAAGACAGGAAACGGGTCCACAAGGAAGATCTGCATTTTGTTTCTGTAAATGCTGTGGCTGCCCATGCTCTCCAGCCTCCTGGCCCCAAGAGTCATCGAATGCGGTCACCCTAAGGCTGTATCTGCTTACTGTTTCCCCAGCCGCAGGGCCACCTCACAGGCCAGGATGGAGAATGTGCTTTGTGGGCTTCCCCGCAGCTTTAAATCTAGCTCTTTACTGGAAATGCTGGTGCCTCATTGCCGAGGGCAGAGGCAGCATTCCAGGGCCCCCTTCCACCCCGCCTCTGATTTCATATGTAGATGGGGACTCTGGTTCTTCTGCAGTCACAGGAACACTGAGACAACTGGCCTTGCACACCATCACGGGATAAAACCAGCCTATTCTTTTGCATTGTTCCCTTTTTTTCCCCCCCAAAGGAAATGTAAGGGAAACCAAGGGGAATTTTTGCCTGTGATTTCCAAGGCAAAGGTCACTGTTAATGGCTGGCTGTTTCCAGAGTGTTGGGGCTTCTGATCAATATGGATTTTTTTTTTCCTTTTCTCTTTTTTTCTTTCTTTCTTCTTCTTCCTTTTTTTTTTTTTTTCTTCTTTTTGGTGGGGGCAGAGAGAGACGAAGAGGGAGAGACTCTTAAGCAGGCTCCATGTCTAACACAGAGCCAACCCAGGGCTTGATCTCATGACGCTGAGATCGTGACCTCAGCTGAAATCAAGAGTCAGACGCTTAACCAACTGAGCCACCCAGGAGGCCCCTCAATATTTTTTTTTTTAAAGATTTTATTTATTTATTTGACAGAGAGAGATCACAAGTAGGCAGAGAGGCAGGCAGAGAGAGAAAGGAGGAAGCAGGCTCTCCGCGGAGCAGAGAGCCCGATGCGGGGCTTGATCCCAGGACCCTGGGATCACGACCTGAGCCGAAGGCAGAGGCTTTAACCCACTGAGCCACCCAGGCGCCCCCCACCTTTTTTTTTTTTTAAAGATTTTATTTTTTAAAGTAATCTCTACACCCACCGTGGGGTTTGAACTCACAACCTGAAGATCAAGAGTCCCAGACTCTACTGGCTGAGCCAGCCAGGCGCCTCCTCTTCTGGTATTTATAATCCTGGGCTCCCCAGCTCTTGTAACTGGCAACACAGACATATAGCAGATAGAGTGGAAAAGATGGCTTGGCAGCAATAGTTGGGAATACTAAATGAAGAAAAGGTAAAAACTGCACAGATGTAAAGGATTGGTAAATGAAATCTACAAAACCATCAATAACTCAACGGCCCAAGTAAGAGAGGCAGCTCTCGGCCTTATTCTTGGGTATTTGAGCAGAGTCACTATTTTTGGCATGCGAATTCAACCAGGAGAAGGCACAGATTTTATTGTGGACTTCATATTGTACAAAATCACTGGTTTTCTAATTCCAGGAGCCACTGAGTTCAATGTGGTGAGTCTTTTTAGCACCTAGAGTTGTGTATTAGGCTTAGCCGAGGTTTTCATTCCATGGTTTAGAACACTTAACTACTAACATTAGACGTCTGGGGAGAAGGTGATCTTGCCCTTTTTTTTGTATTTACAGAAATTGTCCTTGTATTTCTGTCAGGAATCGATTCACTTCCTGTTGAAACAAACACGCACAAAAAGTGCTGCTTTTTCTTAGAGATTTTCCCCTCAAATCATGTATATGTTAATTGGTTGCTCAATAGAGAGTTAGTGATTTTTACAGTTCTCTTTGTTGTGAACTGTGATCTTTCACAAAATTAGTAGAAAAGGAATGCTTTTCCGTTATCACGTGTAGTACATGTTTTCCCTTATTCTGAAAATCAAAAAATAATCGCTTTAAAAAGTTAGTATTTGCTCAGTATAGAAAATTTGGAAGATAGAGATTTGGAAATTTGGAAGAAGAGAAAGAAGATAATCATAGGTGGTCCATCCCCCACCAAAAAAAACCACTGTTAATAATTTTAGCATACAGGTAATTTTCCGCATGACAGTGTTTCTGAATAATTGGTAGTAACTAGTAGCTAATACAATCTGTCAGTTTGTAGTCTTAATTTCTGCATAAGCTAAAGATTCTTTTTTGATAGCCAAATCATGAAATGTTTAAAATTTAAATTATAACTTCTTAAGTTGTATGTCGAATGTAAATGTTATTGCTGGTTTAAAACAACAAAAACCTAAGGTTCCTTCTGCTGAGAAATTCATTATGTCAACTGGAGGTTTTCTATCACAGCAGTGACACTGTAACCCTAAGTTAAATCACTGATCAAGAACTGGGGTTTTGCTAAGATGCAAACCAGTAGTGAAAGTGTAACTTCCTCTTCTTTATAGTCCATCAAGGGAAGGCACCAAGATCAGTGAAGTTGTCCTAAGTCAGAGAGTACCAAAGATTCCACAGCGAGAGCGTGGAAAATTCACCAAGTTCAGAGAGTTGCTCTGTATCTTTAGAAGACATGATATAGGGAGATCCTTTCACAGTATCCTGTAGGAGGGTGCTCTCGGCCTTGCAAGAACCTTGGGCGTCTTAGCTGAGGCCTGAGTTCATGACCCAGACTCTCCAGCAGCAAGCTTGTAGCCAAGATGTGAAAGAGTGTAGCACAAAATGATCTTAATCGCTGTTTTGTCCTGTGTGCGTCGTATGTGCCGTTTGTCCGCACTAAAGCTTTTCCTCTGATGCATGTCTTTACCCGTTTTCTCCTCTGAATTCCAGCCTGACTGTGCTCTGGTTTTATTCTTCCCAGCTTAAGTGAGAGCTTTTTCATGGTGAAAGGAGCAGCCCTCTTCTTACAGCAGGGAAACAGCCCTCAAAGCCAGCGAAGTCTTCAGCATCCCCACAAACATGCAGGTAAATTGAGGTTTTGACCTTGGAACTTATTTTCTGTGCACTGGGAGACCCTCCCATTACTGGTGGTGAGCAAGTTGCTGGTTTTCAAGGCCAGAGGAATAGTGGAACACAGGCTTGTCATGCCTGGTGGGAAGCAGGAGCTCTTCCCTTGGGCAGGTAAGCCATGCACGTTTTCCCGGTAGCCCCGAGAGCTAGCACCCTGTGGACTGCGCATGTCTGCACTAGAAGTAAGGCAGTCGGCAGCGTTCTGTTTGAATGTAAAGGTTTCTCACCCACAGTTTATCAGTAAACTACAGATTTTGAGTTACAGTATGAATTTTTTTTTTTTTTTAAACAAATGCACCAGAACTTGTTATAGCCAAGACATTGTCCCCTTGATAGTTACTCCCTTGGGATGTCCTGTACCTCCTCTGAGAACTCTGGTCGTTTCTCTGAGCTTCTGGGAAGCTCTCATTTGGGGAATTCCTTTACAGGTCTGTGGCAGGTGTTGGGGTAGGAAGTCTTTATGACTTAACAGTGGATTTGGTTTTGGGAAATAGACCGAAGTGATAAAGTGGGGATCAAACCCAGTATTCATTTAGGTCCAGTAGCACACAAGTAGGAAATTCCTGTCCATTCCTGTCTGAGGCACTGGTACTTGATGCCCATATAGTAACAGAGGCTGGTTTTCTCAGGTGCCTGGACTCTGACACCGAAGGCAGTTTGCAAAGAGGAACCAGCAAACATTGCGTACAAGTGCATCTTTGTAATAGGCCTGTGGCCTCTGCAGGCAGTTCTGGGCAGGGCAACGCATTTCGCAGTGCGATCTGCCAAGCCCTCTGACCTCAGAACAACAGCAGGTGAAAGCAGCCAGGAGCCGGGGCCAGTTCCCTTGACACCGGGATCATTTTGTCTCTCACCTCAAGTCATCTCGCCTCATTTTGGATCTGAATGCCTAGGTTAGAATTTCGTGTCTTACACTTTACAGAGAACACCAGGGGTCAGTCGGGATTTTCACATATTGTTACTTGGACTCAAGACCTAGCTCTGTTTGAAACTCAGTTGTCAGGAGGCAGTGTGGTTTGGGCAAGAATGTGTGATTCGGAGTCAGACAGACCTGGCTAGTGATCCCAGTCCTACAACTTTTTTTTTTTTTTTAAAGATTTTATTTATTTATTTGACAGACAGAAATCACAAGTAGGCAGAGAGGCAGGCACAGAGAAAGGGGGAGGCAGGCTCCCTGCCGAGCAGAGAGCCTGATGTGGGGCTCGATCCCAGAACCCTGGGATCATGACCTGAGCCGAAGGCAGGGGCTTTAACCCACTGAGCCACCCAGGTGCCCCCCCAGTCCTACAACTTACTGAGTAGTCACGGTCGACTTCAGAGCCTCAGTTGCCCAATCTTAACAATGGCCATTAAGTGCCAGTACCTCAGACAGGAATGGAATTTAAATGGATGCATGCAGGGGAGCCTGGGTGGCTCCGTCAATTCAGCGCCTGACTCTGGATCCTGGCTCAGGTCTTGATCTCAGGGTCGTGAGTTTAAGCCCCCTCAGCGTGGAGCCTACTTAAAAAAAAGTATGCATGTGGGACGCCTGGGTGGCTCAGTTGGTTAAGCAGCTGCCTTCGGCTCAGGTCATGATCCCAGCGTCCTGGGATCGAGTCCCACATCGGGCTCCTTGCTCATCAGGGAACCTGCTTCTCCCTCTGCCTCTGCCTGCCATTCTGTCTGCCTGTGCTTGCTCTCTCTCCCTCTCTCTCTCTCTCTGACAAATGAATAAATAAAATCTTAAAAAAAAAAAAAAAGTATGCATGTAACATACTTACCTCCTCCTGGGTGCCCTGTGTATATTAGCAATGACTGCGAGTACTGTAATACAGCAAACAGAACCTTCCTTCTTGCATCTGCTAATGGTTCTGTCCCGTCAGGAATTCAACCGTTGTTCGTGTCTTAGCACATACAGCAAAGTGAATGCTCCAGCTTTGTTCACCCATAGCATACAGTGTCTCCGTCCTCTGACCCAAACAGTGTTCCCATACTGTGTGCAGCTTGGGGAAGCAAGCACAAAGCCATGTAATTCGGGCTGGTTCATGCATCTCTGGAATGTACTGGAGAGTAAGAAGAGAGCTATGGGCCTGATGGCTCTCCTGCCCCTGAGGTCTGGAATGGCCGATGGGCTCAGAAAAGCAAGACGGACGGTGACAGTCCCAGGACTCCCAGGAAATGTCCCTGGGGCAGACACAGGCTGGATTTGCCATCAATTCCTGTTTTTCTAGAATCCCTGAGAAGTGTCCCGGATGGCCCCCAGTCCCATCCACAACCACGCAGAGCAGAGAAAGAGCGAGGGTTAGTTCTGCCCATGCAAAAGCCGTTCAGGTCACTGCCGCCAGTCCCCAGCCCGAGACTGGCGAGGGCCTCTGCCTCAGGCTTCCGGTCTCTGATCTTCCCTCAAGTGCTGAGTGAACATGTCCGCACGTGGAGGCAGCGTGCGGAGGCCAGGCTGCGCTTGGGAGTTCTGCCGGTCAGCATTTCCCCATCTCCACAAGCAGTCCCGCTGAAAGGAGCCTATCTGTGTGGAAAATGTCCCTTTCATCTGGGCACTCACTCACAAAGGGGCTTGTTTTTTCTTTCCTCTCTGTGCTTCTGTGACTCGGGGTGAACGGTGGTGGCATGCAGGCAAGCCCAGGACCAGCCTAGCCGGGTGTGTGCCCTTGGGACGGTGGTGTCACCACAGGCGGGGGTGCTGGTGGATAGAGGAGGCAGAACGAGGAGTTCCGCGTCCTCCCTAAAAGTGAACCATTACCTGCCAGTCATTCCTCATGGAAGGCAGCGCTGGTGTGGGGTGTCCTACACCGTGCTGTCCTGTCACACAGAGAACAGACGAGAGGAGTCAGCTCCCAAAGACCCAAGTCCTCTCTGAGGCAAAAAGGACAATTTGGACATCATCTGTCAACCTGCCCTGAAATTCCAAAGATGCCTTTGTCAAAGGAATAAATCCAGTGTATTGATCCTTCTGGGATTCCGGTTGTGATCTCTAGGATAATGTTTGTTTTAAAGATAATTCTGTTCCTTCTTGGCATGGCACAAATCAGATCTCCTAGGAATTATTCCTCGAACTACTTGTAGACCAGTGTCTTTGCAGACAAACCTTTCCTTCAGAGAGAAACCATGAAATAGGGACACCTGGGTGGCTTAGTTGTTAAGTGTCTGCCTTCGGCTCAGTCATGATCCCGGGAGTCGTGGGATCGAGCCCCGCGTCGGGCTCCCTGCTCAGCGGGAAGCTTGCTTCTCCCTCTCCCCCTGCTTCTCTTCCCTCTCTCGCTCTCTCCCTTTCTCTGTCAAATAAATAAAACCTTTAAAAAAAAAAAAAAAGGAAGAAGGAAACTGTAAAATGTATAAAGTGGGGAATAAGCTGTTTTGGAGTTCTGCTTGCTGCTCACTGGTTATGAATCTTGGGTAGGGGCCCTGCCTGGAAAACACAGCCTGTTTCCCGTGTTGATCCTCCGTGTCCGTGTCCGTGTCCATGGAGACTCACCAAATCGGAGAAACTCTCCTCCCTACACCTCAGCTCAGAGGCACCTCCTGGGCTCTGGCATTGCTCTAGGAGCTAGTTCTGCACGACTGCCTTTGGAAAGTAATCATGCTTTATCATGCTTTATTGAATCCGGTTGTAGCCTGGCGTGCATGTAAACTGCCGTGAAAAGGGGTACGAGCCTTAGGCCATGAGCAGCTGCTAGTAGCCTTCATAACATTTTATGACCTCTGAAATTGCTTGGGTAATCATCACTGAGCCAGTGGGCGAGAATAATGATGAACATAATGATCAGAAGGATGCCAAAGACCAGGGCCCAGACGTGCAAGCACTTGGCGGTAGAGGCGTAGGCCTGTGTCCCAGTCACCGCACCTGCCACACTCCTGTCCCTAGACTCCACGGAGAAGGCGAGCGCCACAAAGCCCCGGCAGCAGAGGGACCGGACAGTGTGGTCGGGCACGGAGGTCTCACTGTGGATGTTCATCAAGCTCTGGGCACACGAGCTGGGGGGATGGAGCAGAGGGAGAGGAGAGAATCTCAGGCAGACTCTGTGCTGGGCAGGGAGCCCCACATGGGGCTTGATCCCATGACCCTGAGATCATGACCCAAGCCAAAATCAAGAGTTTGATGCTCAACCAACTAAGCCACCCAGGTGCCCCACATTTCAGAACATAAAAGCAGCTTCTAAAAACGTGGGCATCGGCTAGATCTCTCCATCCTCACCAGGCAACATTCAGAAGTGGAGTAAGAGAAATTGAGCCTCCTAGTCTTTGTGACACTTCTCTTGGGGTGGAGGTAGGGGATTTTGACTCCACCGTCTTCATCCAGACCCTTCACATCAGCTTCTGGCAGGTTTCTGCCTAGAAGGTGGGTGGGTGGCCTTCTAAAACTTTCTTCGTTGGTCCAACAGGTGACTTGCCCCAACATCTTCAAGTAATGATCAACCTTCTGCGTTGTGAAGATCGGATCAAGCTGGTAAGAAGAGACGAGAGTGGCAAGTTTTAATTTTTAATTGTGCAATTCAGTACAGAATTATTCATGAGCGGTGAGAGGTGGGGAGTTCCTGTGTTCTAGCAAATTCTCCCAAATTGTTCACAAAAGCCAGAGCCAGGTTTGCTCTTCACCACCCGCAAAGTCCAGAGAAAGGGTATGTTAGGCGTCCGTGTGGGTCTGAGGGTGGAGATCTTCATTCTCCGGATTTTAGCGGTTCACCCATTTATCCCAACTCCAGAGCAGTCTCCCAGAGCCAAACACTATCCCTTGTGCATGGATATAAACTGGATGTGGCCACTGCTCTTAAGAATCTCATCTTAATTCCTGAACTCACAGGGGGAAAGGTAGAAAAAGTCCTTGATGTTGATTGGGTGATGGAAGGGGCCACCACCTCGAAAGGCAGGTCCGTGAGTGCATCCTTGCCTGTCTAGGCCGTCCGTTTGGAGAGCGCCTGGGCGGAGCGGGCCCGGTACATGGTGGTGGTGGACAGCAGTGGGCGCCAGGACACGGAGGAGAGCATCTTGCTGGGAGTCGACTTTTCCAGTAAGGAAAGGTGAGTCTGGTGGGGTGGCGCTTCCCTTCGGCGGCAGGGATACGGGTTTCGTGGAGAAAGGTTTCCGTGGTGCCATATCCATGGGTGGTGATGGTGGGTGTGTTGTGTGGTCAGCGGCATGGGTAAGCGGACATGCAGAACAGTAGGATGCACCACTGCGGCTCGGGATTGCCTGGCGCTGTACTAGACTCCATCTCTGCTCTCAGCTCTGGGTTTGCTGAGAGAATAGAGAAGTTTCACTGAGCCTAGAAGTTTACTACTGGGTTGCTCTTGGGGATGCCATGGAAGAGAGCACCTGAGCCAGGAGGGCTTCCTGAAGGAGGTGATGGCTGTGGTGGACATCCAGGGACAAGCAGGAGCCAGCCAGGTGAAGCAGGGATGGGACCGTGTAGACGTATGTGACTGATAGGTGTCCTATCCAGTGCTTCCCTGTATCCCCATCCCAGGTGGATTCCCAAGTATTTGTTGACAGGTCCTTAGTCGGATGCTTGAAGAGAGGTTTGGAATTTCCCAGTGACTGGAGGCCAAGTTAGTTGTATCATGGGCCCTCTTATATGTGTGAAATGAGGGCAAAGGGCTCTTCTTCTATCTAGAATACGTGAGTATGCGTGAGATCATCGCAGAGCCTGGGTTTGTGAGAACTGGATTAAGATAGGCTCCCTGTAGTCATAGTCATCACTCGTCTACCCAGGCAGGTGTGCATTCTCCTGTGTATGAGGCAGTGGGCCAGGTACATGGAGAAGCAGCTGAGGCAGTTGTCCCCCGCGGAGAACCTGCAAGCTCAGCAAGGAAGGAGCCATGACCAGATGGCGGGGTGATGGGGGGTTGCCTGGGGGCTTGTGGAAGCATGGGACAGGGGTGGGCTTGGAGGGGGCAAGCCAGGGGCCTTCTGCAGCGGGTGATGGCTCACTGAGTCTTAAAGGGCAGGTGGGCACCAGGGATGGGGCGAGAGTAGGGGTGCATTCGAAGGCATCACGAGCAGAATCAATGGCAGGACAGAAAAAGCCACAGATGCGGTAATTGGTGGTGGCTATGTGGTCTCGTCTTGTTCCTGCGAGAGGGCTGCTAATCTGGCTGACAAGTCCACAAAGAAAGAGGGGAGGAAATTTCTTTTATGACCTTCCCAGTGTGGGATAGCATCCTTAGAAAGCTCTGTGCGGCACATGTAGGGAGAGTGAGCCGGTGTATGTGGCCTTGGGCAGGCTGGGAAGTCTGGATCTGGAAGACTGCAGAGCCTGGCAGGTCTTAGGAGCTGAGCCATGGAGAGCGCCCCGGAAGGCGAGAGGGCCCAGCGCCTCATGGCAGGGTAGCCCCAGGCCAACGCTCTGGGACATGGTGGAGCTCCATGTTCTGTGGAGCGCGGAGGGATTTAGTGTGGAACAGCGATGTGGTGATATTTGCTCTTCGGAGATCAGCCAGCCTTTCGGACGGAGTTCCTCCCTCGCCACGTGTGGGCCATTCCCGTAACACTCTCTGGCCTGGAGCAGGATCCTGCCTCCCTGTGGGTTGTGGCTACGGCGGAGGTCTGCCCTCCCACCAGCCATCTCTGTCGCTTCTCTGGGAGAACACAGGGCGGGTGCCGTAGTGTGTCATCAGTGTTTCACTGAGCCCTTAAGCCACCCCGTGGAGCAGGTGGCCCTGACCCATGTCTTACAGGTGAGGCATAACAGCTTGAGAGGTCGGGGTGGGTGTCCCAAGGCCACAAAAGGCTGGCAAAGCCGGGCCTCGGAAGCCAGGCTTTTGTGGCTGCCTTGTGGTGTAGACCCCACACAGTGCTGCGCTGTAGCTCTGCCTGCACCCCGTCGTTCGCGAATTCGTCTGTACTTGCTAGCTCTTTCCTTGTGCCTGGCCTCTGCTCTCCGACCTCGTAGTCTGGAGGTTATGACCGTGGCATTAGACACATGCGCGGGCACCCCACGTCGTCCTACACAGCTGGGGTAGACAGGCCCGCATGCAGGCGCCAACCCCGAGGCTGGCACGGGTGTCTGGTGGCCGGGGCTGCAGACGCTGAGCAGGTGGTCAGAGGGCAATGGGAACCCAGTGGGCCTTCCTGTCGTTGGGCCTGAGGGGCGGCCCTGCAGGCCCAGGCATGCAGAGGCGGTGGCCTGCGCCTTCGGAGAGCCTCCATGTGTGTCCCAGGGAGATTGGCGCTCTCACGCCCGGGGTCTGTCTTTGGGAGGTGAGAGCCCCACGAGAGCCGTGAGCGGGCACCATGCAGTCTGCGAAGGGCTTCCGTGGCGCATCTGGAGCCGGGCCTGGCCCCCACTTGGCCCGAGAGTCCCCACGCCGGCCCCACAGGCTCCCCTGCTCCTGCTTTTCCGATTTTCTCTGAAACTTTCTCCTCCCTCAGCTGCCCCTGCCCACTTCACCCTTCGAGGTCCTTCTCCTCTGGAAGACCCCATTTCCCTGGCCGGGCAGCCCCATTCCCCTGTCTTCCAGCACGCAGGCCCTCCCTCCCCGGAGACGTTTTATGGTCAGTCACTCCAGGGCGACTGCAAACTCACAGAGTGACAGATGAGGGGACGTTAGGGAATTTGCAGTTTTTACAGTCGTGTCACGGCCCCTGGCTATGCTCTTGACTGCAGGTGGGGACTCTGAGCGGGGTCCTCCGCGGACTTAGCCCCATGCACGGGGCTCTCTCTGGGCTCTTCCCCATCTCTGCAGGTGGGCGAGGCCAGTGTAGATGCTACCCTTGTGTCATCTGGACAGTTTCATCTCAGCCTGCCCTGGAACGCCCCCTCCGGCCCTGGGCCTGGGGCTTTGGTCCCCCCAGTCCAGTCCAGTCCAGTCCAGTGTTCCTTGTAGCTCCGTCTTCTCTCCTCATTACCTGTCCCTGGCGTGGGTCCTCAGTGCTGAAGGGGGGTGAGTCTTCCAGGCCTGGCCCCGTGTTCCCAGGTGCCCTCTGCCCTGGGCGCTCTTGGCATGTCAGTTTGGAGCTACGAGGGCCCCCTGCTCGGCTTGCCCGTCCAGGTCTCAGCATACATTGTGTTTTGCAGCTCTACAAAGGAAGTAGGGTCAGCCCGTAGAGATTGGGTAGGGGTGCAGGGGAGGGGGTCAGGGAATCTGCCTAATGCAAAAGACTTAGTGTGATTTGACCAGAAGGGCTCGCAGCTGCCTTCCCCACAGACAGAAGCAGAGGGTGGAAGAGCCCCTTGCTCACCAGCGCTGCAGAGGAAGAGGGGTCTGTGAGCTCAGAGCTCCCTATCTGCTGTCGGAGGCATCACGTTACTCCCTGGGCCATTGCTAAGAGGTAGCAGAGGCGGACGTTCAAGATCCCTGGAGGCTGTCGGAGCTGGCCTTGGCTGTGGCTGTTCCCTTGGTCTCTTAAATGCCTTTAAATGCCTGAAGGATTTTCATCACAATCTGAGTAACCCTCTGAGAGGGTCCTTTTCGTCCCTCTGTGTTTCTTGGTGGCACCTGTCACCAGAGTCGCTAAGTATCGTTTCACTGTTAGGGTGAGCAAAGCAAAAGCAGATGAGGCTGGTTTTGAAACTGCAGCTGTACAAAAGGTACAAAAACAGAGGACCAGAAGTGAACTCCAGCCATGGTGTTGGCACTCTCTCCACCCCTGCCGCCCTAGGATAAGAGGCCCGGTTGGCCACCACTGCTCGCCTGTGTCCCCCAGAGTGCATGTGACCTCGTGCCAGGAGTGCGCCAGCCATCAGTGGCTTCACCCCTGCTGCAGTGTGGGCATGTGGTCAGCTGCTCGCTCCCTGCCCCCTGAGGGCCACAGCCAAGACCTGGCGTTTCTGGAGCTCCCTCCACACTTCGGAGGGATCACAGTCCCCTGTGACTGTCACTGGGGACCCCCTCTGGTGGGACCATCCCAGGCTCATGTCTTCTAGAAGTCAGTGGCAAGTGGTCCCTACACAGACAGCCTGAGAGCTTCTCCCAGATACACACCCAGCAACCAGGCCCAGGTCGGGTGGTGGTTCCCTTCTGCGAGCTGGACAGGCTGGCTGAAGGCAGGGAAGAGGGTGCATGAGCGGGCGGACCCTGACTCTGGGCATCTTCTCTTTCCTCCTGAGCAGTAAAAGCTGCACCATCGGGATGGTTCTCCGGCTGTGGAGCGACACGAAAATCCACCTTGATGGAGACGGGTAAGGAGATCTCTTTAAAAGATTCTTCCGGGGGCACCTGGGCGGCTCAGTAGGTTAAACATCTGCCTTCCACTCAGGTCCTGATGCCAAGGTCCTAGGATCGAGCCCCACATCGGGCTCCCCAATGAATGGGGAGCCTTTTTCTCCACTCTCCCCCACCTTGTGCTTTCTCTCTCTCAAATTAATAAAATCTTAAAAAAAAAAAAAAAAACCACTAGACAGTTCTTCCACTGTAGGCTTTGCAACCCGAGTTGGTTGGGCATCCTTGGATGATCCTGGGGAGCAGAGTCATCTGTGTGACGTGCTCATTACAGCAGGAGAGGCGACATGCCCTCCCGTGCGCTGCACAAGGACGGGGATATTTGGGACATTATTTAAGGGAATTTGGGTCGTGAAGTATCAACAGAAGAGCGTTTACGGGGGAATGTGCTGTTGTGTGACGTTCCAGAGCGGCAGACAGCAGACACTCATTCATTCACCTTGATGTGTTAAATGAGCACTCGGTACGTGCCCTCCATGCGGAGCCGGTCGCTGTCAGTTCACGGTTGGAAAGGACACGGTGAGAGGTCACAGCTGTGGGGGTGCAGGGAGAGACAAGCAGGTGGCAGGCGCCTCTGCAGAGGAGGAGCCCATCCACGTGGCCTGGGCAGGTGGACAGGAGACAAAGAGCCACCCAGGTTCCTTGTGCATTTGCTTCCAGGGGAAATATGGGGCTTCTGCCGTGAGGCGGAAGTAGCTGAACACAGTTGTCCCTCCACTGAGATGCCAACGGTAAAAGTTATGTTGCCTCATACATAGACTCGGGGAAGAAAAATTAAAATGTGGTTTTTGTTTTGTTTTGAAGAGGCGGGATCACGGTTCTGGTTTGTTTATTTTTTGGTTTTTTTTTTTTTTTTGCTTCATCCCATTTTGCCATCTGTGACTCTATTTCCCATGCAGTGACAAAAACGGGGTGTGTAGGGGGCAGGCAGTAGCAGGGGGTGGGGACGGTGGCAGGAACCGGACCGAGATGGTGTCAGATGGTGGTGCTGCCTTTGCTAGGGTTTGTGTTTGTGATAGACCTTGCTGGTTACATAGCTGGGTTAGAAGCTAGTCTTCCAGACTGGAGAACGTTTTTTGTTTTTGTTTTTGTTTTTTTACTTTTTTCCTGCTCTTGCCCTGGTTTGATCCAGCGGGCCAGTATTCCCTGCTCAGAAAGCACCAGGATGTCCGCCGCGGCCCCGCCCACTCACCTCGGGATGCTGTGGCCACAGAGTCTGATTCCTTACCAGGCCTCCTTTTTTTTTTTTTGTTTTTGTTTTTTGTTTTCCATCCCCAGGGGCTTCAGCGTCAGCACAGCGGGACGGATGCACGTCTTTAAGCCTGTATCCGTCCAGGCCATGTGGTAAGTGTGCTTTTAGGGACTTTTACCACCTTAGCAATATCTTTTTAGCTGCCAACATGAATAGGAAAACCCCCTTCGACTTTGAAGCTCATTCCGTGCGTTTATTTGTGTGTGTGAGGCAGAATGCAGGTAAGATAAAGCGAACCCTATTAACCATTTCTTAAGTGCGGTTCAGTACACATCAATGATGTGCAAAACTATCCATTTCTAGAACTTTTTCGTCATCCCATTAAATGCTATATCTCCCTCCCCCACCGCCCCAGCCCTGGTTAACCTCTGTTCTACCTTCTGTCTCTACGAGTTTGCCTACTCCAGGTCCCTCCAGGAGTGGGGGGTCATCCCTGACTTGTCCCTGTGCGTCTGGCTTCTGTCACGGGTTGCAATGTTTTCGAGGTTTGTCCATCTTGTAGCATGTGTCAGAATCCTTTCGAAGGCTGAGTGTTACTCCGGTGTGTGGTTAGAGACTCTTTTTTTGTGTGGCCCCATCAGCTGCCAGTGGACATTTGGGTTCTTTCCTCCTTTTGGCTGTTGTGCTCAGAGCTGCTGTGAATACGGGCGGATGGACAGCGTGTCTCTCGGAGTCCCTGTCTTCAGTTGTTTTGAGGACGTACCTAGAAGTGGAATTTCTAGAGCACGCAGTTAACTCTGTGTGTCGCTCTCTGGGGAACCAAAACTGTTTTCTGCAAACCAGGCTCTTCGCCCCATTTCACTGTCCTGCCGGCCATGCACAAGGTTTGGTTTCTCTGTGTCCTTGCCGGCACCTGCTAGTGCGTGAGTCCTCATCTTCACCCTCTTAACGGGTGTGAAGTGGCATCTCGTTAACGGTGCTGCTTGTATTTTCCCACCTGATGAGTACTGGGCTGTCTCTTCACGTGCTTGTCGGCCCTTTGTACATCTTTTTTGGAGAAAAGTCTGTTCAGGTCCTTCAGCCAGTTTTTTCACTGGGTGGTTTTTTTGTTGTCGAAGGTATGCCGTTCTTTGTATCCACAGTTCCTGCTGTCCCCATGCCATCCCTGCGTAAATCTGCATACTCCTTATTCCTGGCACACGCTCGGTTTGCGCCCTGAAGGGAACAGCGCCCTGCCAGGCACTGGGCATCCGGGAAGGCATACGACCGGACAATAATTGGTGTCCTCCTGGGTTTACACTCTGTAGAGGGGAGGTGGCCATAACCCGCGCAGGGTCATGTGTCAGACCAGGGAGTGCAGGGAGCATGTTCTCGCGGGGCTCCTCGCTGCGGGATGCGGGGAGCAGAGCCTGTGTGGGGGCGGGGGGGCCTCCTGCTTCGGGGATGCGGTAGCCGTGGGCAGAGGCTGCACTGG
This sequence comes from Enhydra lutris kenyoni, assembly GCF_002288905.1. Classification (NCBI taxonomy): domain Eukaryota; kingdom Metazoa; phylum Chordata; class Mammalia; order Carnivora; family Mustelidae; genus Enhydra; species Enhydra lutris. Next base: position 16,431,621 of record NW_019154130.1, on the reverse strand, counting down.
GGGAAACAGGTTGGGGCACACGCACCTGCGAGCCTCCCTCATCCTTGGAGGGCCGCACAAACACCCCTGCAGCGAACCCAACACAATGGTCTCTGTCTCCAGCGATCTGGAAGAGGCTCGGGAGGGAGCTGGTGGCTGCTGAGGAGGGTTCTGCCCAGCGTTTCACAGTCACTACTTTGTTCTCTGGGACGGCGAGAGTTAGGCTGAATTCTCCCAGGGGCCAGTCGGTAGTCAGTATAGTGCCCCGCTGTCACCTCGTCTGTGGCTCCACACTGCCCTCCATTCATGCTCCTTCTGGGGAAAATCACAAAATCCGAATGCCCGTGATGTCCCAGATGTTTCTTGCGTCCCTGGATCATTTCTTACCTCTTTCTCTCCAGGCAAGTGAAAAACAGGCCCACGAGTTTTTCCAAAACTTCAGGAGCAAAGCTAAATTTAGTAAATATGCAGCTCAGGCCTGTGTCCTGAAGCAGCCTAGAGATAGGACAGACATGCCTGAGTGGGACACATGCAGTGGACGCAGGGGTGGGCCCTCCCCTGAGGACTCTCACTCCCTCCGGGGCTTCCCACTCCCACCCTCCATCGATGCCTTGGTTCACCCCCTTCACTGAGAAAGTTTCAGCCTAGATTTTTGCTAAAAAAAAAAAAAAAAAAAAATGACTAAGCTGTGTTACCATACACATTCTCCCCATTTTCCATATTGTTCCTTCTGCCCCACCATTCCTTCCTGAACCTCTTTTTCATTTTGTCCTTGTGTTGATGTGAGTTCCTAGCACTCATTTCCCTAAGAGATCGAAGCATCAGAGCTGTTAGTAACGGTGATGGGCAAAGGTTATAAAGCAAGTTATTCAGAACGCAATAAAATGTGCAGCTCATGAAAGACTCTTTCCTTCCTACCCGCTGGGCGTCGCAGTGGTTCCCACGGCCTCAGAAGTAATCTGGGTTCTTGGGCATTCGTTGGCAGAGTGGGAGATGGTCCAGGAGCTAGCCCAGGCGGGAAAGTTATAAGGTTTGCACCGTGTCCTCACGGGCCACAGTGAAGGATGTCTCATTGGCTCTTGGGTTTGCAGCGTGTGTCCCCGAGACGAGCTCCCGTTCCAGGCAGCCTGGAGGTCTCGGACTACCTTGCTTCCCCCACGTAACCTTTTACATATGGCGATGCTCAGAGGGAGTCCTTAAGGGACCCCCCCCACCCCACCCTCAACCCCCATTTGGAGGGAGAAGCCCGGGCCTGACCCTGTCCCCCCTCCTCACCCCAGGTCTGCCCTGCAGGTCCTTCACAAGGCCTGCGAAGTGGCGCGCAGACACAACTACTTCCCTGGCGGTGTGGCGCTCGTCTGGGCCACATACTACGAGAGCTGCATCAGCTCGGATCAGAGCTGCATCAACGAGTGGAACGCCATGCAGGACCTGGAGTCCACGCGGCCCGACTCCCCGGCCCTGTTTGTGGACAAGTAAGTGCGGCGCGGCCCGGCCCACGCCAGCCAGACCCTGAGTCTGCCCAAGGTCCCTCCGTCCTCCCTTGTAGTCCCAGGACCAGCATCCTGAGCTGGGGCGCCTCACCTGCCGCCCCCGGGTCGTCTGTGGCCTCAGGAAGGTTCCGTGACCCCTGTCCCACTTCTGAAATTAGAGGTACATTTGGGTGTGATGCGTTTCTGGGGAACAGCTCCGTAACTCCCATCAGCTTCTCAAAGGAAAGCGCCGCTCACATGCTTTACCGGCTCCGGGGCCGTGTTCTATGGTCTGGCCTCTCCCTCTGTTCCAATGAGTATTAGGTATCCGTCGTCCCGGGATCCCAGAATGCAACCGCACCGACACTGCCTGGGGACAGCCCTCCTCGGTGGCCCCAATAGTGAATTGGGGCCCATGTCAGGTGGCCCCCAGCAGAGCTCATGTGGCCTGAGGCTACACATACTGAGGGTCTGGGTCCAGAAGAAAGAAACAGCTCCCCTACCTTCTGTCTTAGGGCCCTCCTCCCCCCAAGTCATGGGTCCCTCTGGGACTGTGTTACAAGGGCCATGGACAGGGAGGTCAGCCTGAATGAGGAGACGACCAGAAGCCACATTCTAGGAGGCCCCAAGTGGTGAGAGGGTTGGGGAGAATGACGGTTGCCTTTAAATATAGAAAGGGGCGTCCCGTGGAAGAATTGTGGTTTGTGTAGAAGTAGGGCTGATGGGTAGATGTTACAGGAAAGCACATAGATTCTCCGTGTAAGAAGGAGAGGAGCGGAGCCGGGCGAAGCGATGCCCTCACACGCGGACATGTTCCAGTGGAGGCAGAAGGTCCGGTTGGTGGTGGGCGGACATGCCGCGGGTGCTTCCAGTGTCTCGTCCCGAGAGCCTGAGTCTCTGCAGACCTGAGCGAGGACCGTGCTTTCCAGCCATAGCTCTCCATCCGCTCGCCACTCTGGACTCCCATGGGGGTTCTAGACACAGGCCCGGACTCTTCTGTCCCTTTCCCCTCCTCCCAAAAACACGTGCACAAAGAACATGGCTCTCGGAGCATCTGGTGTGTCTGTAAACGCGGACCTCAGGCTCCCTGTCCTTCTGCATCTTACTGGACATACCTTCTTCCCAGGCCAACCGAAGGGGAAAGGACTGAGCGCGTCATCAGGGCCAAGCTCCGCAGCATCATGATGAGCCGGGATCTAGAAAACGTGACCTCGAAAGAAGTAAGAGAGCCCGTCCCTCAGCAGGCCGGAGGTCACAATGTGTTCATGTGTCCTGTCGCTCTAAGCACAGCAGAGGGGCGGGCCTGCCACATGGCCTTCTCTGACTCTCAGAGGCTTTGTCCCCCCCAAGAGCCTTAGCATCCCACTCTAGTCTGGATCCCGCTGTGCTCCATACCAGCTGTGGGGCCTTGAGCACATTTCCTGATCTCTCGGAACCTGTAAAACCTTTGGTGATAATTCCCCAAGGCACGCGCATTGCCCTGAGACACACTGGCCTACTAGCACCCTCTCCTCTGCCTTGTGTTTTGCTGAGATGCAGCAAACGCTTATTGCTTATTTCAGGATTCTCACTTACTAGCAAGTTACCAACCCTGGACTGCCTTCTGTGTGCCTTCAGATTTTTTTCTGGATCACTTTTTTCTTGTTTCGGTGGCTTTTTGTTCAAAGACCACAATGAATTATAATGTGTTTAAACTGGGTAAATCTGAGGGCTTGAAAGCGCCATTGAAAAAAACCATAGATTACCCTTTTTATTAATTAACACACATAAAAAGTCATATTTGGGGGCAACCCTCTTGGGTCCCCTCCCTCTTTGGGAGCTTTGTCCTATCGTTCAGTAAGCTTTGCTTTGCTGCACACCGAAAACAAAAACGAAAAACTGGGATGCCTGGATGGCTTAGTCGGTTAAGTGGCTGCCTTTGCCGGCTCGGGTCGTGATCCCAGCGTCCTGGGATCAAGTCCCACATCGGGATCCTTGCTCCTCAGGGAGCCTGCTTCTCCCTTTGTCTCTGCCTGCCACTCTGCCTGCCTATACTCTATCTCTCTGACAAATAAATAAGTAAAATCTTAAAAACAAAAACAAAAAACTATCATATTGTGATGCCTGCTAAAGCAGGATAAAACTGACTTTATGTATTCACTGTGATGTATTTGATATTTAATTGTTAAAAAAAAGGTTCCTTAAACTCAGTAGAATAGATCCCGTGCAAGTCAGCTTCTTCATATAAAATAATGAACTTCTCCCAGTCAGACTGACAGTGAGGCTGGGTAGCCTGCCTTCCCACCACCTGTGTTTGTGCTGTGTGCGTCTCAATGTGCCAACTCTGGGGTAAAAAACAAAAAAACAAAAAAAACGCCAAAACAACCAAACACCTTTTTTGAAAACAGCCACAGTTTAAGTGGTAACATGACTTCTTTGGAATTGGACAACCCTTGTTTTGTTTTGTGACGAATCATTTTTCCTGCTGTTCACTCCACAGATCCGTAATGAATTAGAGACGCAAATGAACTGTAACTTGAAAGAATTCAAGGAATTCATTGACAATGAGATGCTCCTTATCTTGGGACAGATGGACAAGCCCTCCCTCATCTTCGACCACCTTTATCTCGTAAGAAGCATGGTGCACAGCAGGGTCTGGTTTGGGGAGACATTGGTCTGCAGACTTTGGTGGAGCTTGCAGCAGAGTCAGAGACAGGGAGAAACTGGCGTTGCTAGAACCCCATTCCTGGCTGTTCTGGGAACCCCAGTCTTCAGCTCCCTTCCTCTGGCCTGCACAGTTGCCCTCTGCCAGATGTCTGAGATGGGGCTCCCAGCTGAGCGGTGCGGAGTGGTGTGAAGGCTGTCTGGCATGGTCCACTGGTGGCAGTTTTCAGAATCTCTCCACCCTTGGTCTTCAGTCACTAGCACAAAGGCCCCGTCCAGTTACCACCACATGGTTTGCAGGCTAGTGCCCCCAGTTACTAAATGACACATGCTTGCCAAACCCCAGAATCACGCCTGGTATCACCGAAACGTAAGAAACAGTAGGTAAAACAGACCGAAACTGCGAAACTCCGTTTTTTCCCCTCTTTCTGTCCGGGCGGCGACTCCGTGCCCTGCTCCCGGGCCCACCGAAGGGACAGTCCCTGGGAGCCCCAAGCAGGGGCAGGTTGCACAGCTTCCCCCCACCTCCATCTCTTGCTCGGATGCTCTTAATGCTGCAAATCTCCATAGAAGGCAACTGGCAAGTTCTCAGAGTCCCTCAGAGAGACTATAGAGGAGAGCGTGTTACTAAAATTAGAGAAGCAGTACAGTGTGATGAAAGTCAGACCCACCAGGGCCAAGTTCCCACTCCCCAGCCAAAGCAGCTGGGAGACGGGGAGCGAGCCTCTTTGCCTTTTCTCCTGAATTCTATACCATGTGGGATGGTTATGAGGATTAAGTAGAAGACGTTCTTAAAGCACCGAGTGCAGTTTCTGTAGGCACTGGTAAATGGCAACCATCGATACAGCAAAAATCACTTCCTGGGAAAGTGGAGGAAGTGTATGTGCTGCTGAAGGCAGGGAAAGTTTTGTTTTCTGCCCACGAGAATTAATTAATGGTTCTTCAAAAGCATGTGTCGTGATATATACTTAATACTAAATATATATGTGTGTATATATATATTTCAAATGTATAGGTATTTATGTATATATCAATTCATGTGTGTGTGTGTGTATTTAATGTTTATATTAAAACCTACATGAATGTGTGGATTTGAAGCCTTTCTGTATTTGGAAAGCGGTCAGGCAGCCCTGGGCTCTAATCTCCCCAGGAAGTTGGTGGTTTTTTCCTGGTGGAAGCAACAGAAGGCAGGCCATCTCTCCACTAGGTGGTGATCACAGCAAGAGGAAGCTCACAGATGTAGCAAGCTTTCGTTTTTTTTTTTTTTTTTTTCAGTGAGGTTTGGTGCTTTATGTCACTTTTTCCATGAGAGATACTAAAGGAATTCTTATATTTGAGCCTCTCCCTCCAGCATGAAAATCCAGCTAGCACCCACACATTGCCAGCTCCACTGGGCCCCCTGGGGCTCCTGCATCCTGAGGGGTCTGCCCTCCTGGGAAAGGAAGTTTCTGCGGAGACTTAGAGGGGGGATCTGACTCTATGTCATTTGCATTGCCTGAGTGTGAAGTGATAGCTTTTTCTTTGTTTTGTTTTGTTTTTCCCCTACTGTGTTCCTGGGAAGTCAGAAACGGGAGGGTTCATTTTATAATACGCTTTCGTAGGCATTACATTAAAATGTATTATGGAAGGTTCAGAAACACCAGTAACTCCAAAGAAGAAAGTAAAAAGTTTCCCCAATTTGGCAAATCTAGATGTCGTCACTGTTAACGGTTTAGTATATTTATTTTCCCATCTTCTGGGTTTTTTTCTTTTTATGTCTATATAGCTTCTTTAAAAAAAAAGAAAGAAAGAAAGGAAAGACTCATACTGTTTATATAGTTTTGTATCCTGTTTTCTTTTTTTAAATTGTTTTCATTATGCAGCATTTTCCTGTGTTGTTAAAGAGCCACCCAAAGTATGATTTTTTTTTTTAATTACCCCATCGTGTGGCTTCATCATTTATTTTACTGATTTCTTCTTGTAGGACCTAAGTTGTTCCCATTGTTTGTACTCGCAAATAACCATAAATATCCTGGTGCATAAATCTATGTGCAAATTCCGGGTATTTCCTTAAGACAGCTGTTTGTACGGGGAACCACTGGGTCAGAGGGTGGGAACTTTAAAAAATACCCAGAAAGGTAGATCGACTTCTGCTTTAAATTAGTGGTGTGTGAAAGTGCCCCTCTCCTGAGCGGCAAGCCGGAGGTCACTGCTGCTGATGAGGGACCCTGCCGGAGCTGTAGGAAAGGACTTCGTGAGCGGGGGTACAGATTTCGCCTTTCCCCCAAGGCCTGGGGGCAGCCAGGGCCTTCCATGCAGGCTGATAGTGCCTGGAATGCCCCGGGAGCCTGCTTTGCTAGCAGTCTCTTTCAGCTCTGTCTGCCGTCTAAGGCCAAGGGCCCGTGACGTAACCCTCCCCCACCCAAGACTAGCCCACCCCGTGCCTCCCCTATGCAGCTCTGAGGCTGACACGTGACACTCATGGGGGTTTGTGTGATCTGTCCCCCAGGGCTCTGAATGGAATGCATCCAATCTGGAGGAACTGCAGGGCTCAGGGTGAGTCTGCTCCCCTCGTCTCCCCTTGTCCTTCCAGGCAGCTTAGAAACCCCCGAGGCTGAGCCCTTATAACCCATGGCCAAGGGCTGGGCTGGTGTGCATAGCTAAACAGATGTGCTTCAAAATGCCACCTCCTGAATATTTCATGGGTTTTAGATGTGTGATTGTGTGTGTCACCAAGAATGATTCACAGTCACACACCAGTGGCAGAGGACAGCCTGGATGCTGGTAGGGCCACAAGCCCCCTTCTGGGCCCCACTGCCCCCCGGCACAGGTGCTGGCAGGCCTAGTGTGGACACACACACACACCGGTCTGGCCACTCAGGAGCTCTGGTCCCAGAACCACTCCTGGTTCTCCCGGATGTTCTACTTCGGGGCCTAGTGGGAATCTGGCGGCTGAAGACTCAGTCTTGGTCAGAAACATATGCCTGTCTCTGTCTGAGAAATGCCCAGCAGCAGGAATTAAGAGAAAAAAAAAAGTTTAAATCTAGATCTTCAAGAACAGATGTCTGGACATTTTTTTTTTAAACAACGCAGCCACAAAAATCACCATTCTGTGGGTCTGACATGATGGCATTCTTGAATTACTGCATTTAAAAATCAAGACTAAACAAATCTTAAAATATATCTTTAGAACTACTGGTTAAGATGTGTTCTTTCAACGGAAAGTTTTCTTAAAATGTAGAGTGATACTATCGATGCTTTCTCGGGCTGGGAATGAATAAATGATTTTTTAACGTATTTTGTAAAGCACTTATAAATATTCTCATAGAAACCCTATCTGAGGTATCTTCTAACTCCTGAAATTATTTTGGTCTTCTGGGAATGTATCCGGTTTAGAGAACCTGCTCTCGGAGACCCACCCCACCATTTACTTATTTATTTGTACTCTGCCTTGTTTTGAGAGGATTTAAGGCAATTCTCAAGGACATAAATAATGGATGGATATATTCTCTTTTAGCTCTTTGTTTTTTTAAAGCCTCTATCTATTCATAACAGGAAGTTTGAAAATTTGAGAGTGTCTGAAAATGTATCTAAGTAATACATATGTCTGCTTTCCAGAATTCCCATTGCTTAGCAACACTTTGAACTTTCTTTTTGTAAGTTTTTTTTTTACAAAGAAATTTGTTCTTTATTAGAATACATTCTCACCATATAGAGAGCAGTAGAAAAAAAAAATTCCTATTTAAGGAAGAAAGTCCCACCATAAACATACACATTTTACAAGTGTGTACTTAATTTTTTCTTTGCTCAGTTTTCTGTTACTTTGGGGGTTTTTTTTTGTCGTTCCTCATTCTGATTCTCCAAATTTGTTCTTTATTTTTTTCTCATTACAGTGTGGACTATATTCTAAATGTCACCAGGGAAATAGATAATTTTTTTCCTGGCTTATTTGCATATCATAACATTCGAGTCTATGACGAAGAGACAACAGACCTTCTTGCCCACTGGAACGAAGCGTACCATTTCATAAACAAAGCAAAGTAAGTGGGCGGAGAAGCCCAAGAAGCTGGTTTGAAGAAGTAACTGGCTGATGCTGGGTGGGCAGAAATTGATGGCAGTCCCAGACACAGACATCTCTGGTTTGTGGAGCCTTTGATAGCTGGTAGGCCTCTGGTTTTAGACCACAGGACCCCTAGCACCAAAAAGGCACAGTCATTGATATTCTCAAGGTGGGGGCCCCAATGAGCCTTTGTTTCCCCCATCATCGATTGGGACATCACACCCCACTTCTGTCATCAGCACTGCTTCCAGGCAAGGGTCTCATATCCAGTAGACATTCATGGGAGCTCTGTCTATGGGGAGTCGCTGAGCCAAAGGAGGGGGGTGGGCAGGTCGTGCGTGGACTGTGAGCACCTTTGGGGCTGCTTCCCCAGAGAAAGCTGCTCAGGCAGGAGCCTGGAGGGAGGGCCCGCCTTCTGCACCTGAGTTGATCCAGTTTTCCTGTTCATAGAATGGGGCAGACTGTCAGAGGTCCCCGTTGCTCTGAGCCTGTTACTGGCATCACCTGTTTTTTTGTCCTCCCCTTATTCTCCTCTGGAACAACTCTGCCTTACTGAAGTCCAGAATACAGAGACAACCCTTTGCTATGGAGAGAAACCCTGTCTTCTGCTTTGTAATCCCTTAAGGTCAAAGCTCCGTAACATGTCCTTACCGAATCTTAGTTTGTTTGCATTCCTGGGGGGATAGATTCCAGACCAGCAGTCAAACAAAAAAACAAAAACAAAACAAAATGCACTGACAGATGGGGATGAATTTGAAGCCTGTGGTCTAGGAAAGGGGCCCAGACCCACCTGACAGGCCAGCTGCTTCCAGTATAAACAGACAGGCTGGTGGGTCTACCTCTTGTACAAATAAAGCTGTCCCGGTGCAGCCCCTTCCGGCATCGTGTACCCTCCCATTTTCAAGCCGATGAGGTCTGGAGAAACACAACCTTGCCATTTCTGTGCAGTCAGTCCTGCCCAGGCCAGAACCGCCTCCTTACAAATGACCAGCCCACCTGCCTTCTTCCCCTCATCCAAGTCCAGGGTGCCACCGTCTTCGCTCTGGCTCCTCAACCCTTCCTTTGTGGCGAACATCTTGCCCTCCCAAGGGCCTCGTGGCCTTCCACTTGCTGGCCCCGTTTTCTCTGCAGTCACCCGTTCCCCATCTCCATCTGCTGGGGCAGCTGGGGAGCTTTTACAGATGCCCCTTGCACTGCCCCTTTGCTTCCTGCAAAAGAGTTTCTGGTCTCCTGGCCCATCCCAGCGATCCTGCTTTGTCCCTGAGGGCGGCCGATCTGGGAGCTCTCCCAGCACAACTTGGCAAGGCAAGGACTGATTTATCTCGATTTCTCATTGTGTGCTAATTGATTTTGCAGTGAAGTTATTTCCTTTTGAGGGTGTGTGGCCATCTGCTGCCTCATTATCAGGACATGGCAGGGGTGGGGTCTGGGCACGGAGATAACTTCAGCATTTAAAGGGAAGAAAAAAACACACTGGGTAAAACCTGAGAGAGTGAAATCGTGAACGTTTTGGGACCCTCTCCCCTGCTTCTGCAGGAGGAACCGTTCCAAGTGCCTGGTACATTGCAAAATGGGTGTCAGCCGATCTGCCTCCACGGTCATAGCCTATGCAATGAAGGAATTTGGCTGGCCTCTGGAAAAAGCGTACAACTACGTGAAGCAGAAGCGCAGCATTACACGGCCCAACGCAGGCTTCATGAGGCAGCTGTCTGAGTATGAAGGCATCTTGGACGCGAGGTGGGTGAGCGTCTGCGGGACGGGTTGGCAGAACCCACTGGGCTCCCGTCTGGCCTGGCAGTGGCCTCTGCAGCTAAAATCCCGCCTCTGGTCAGGGAGGGGGGTGTAGTAGGGAGGAGCCAGGCTGAGAAAAACAACTATTGTTTGGGGTTTGATTCGTGGTTTCCAGGAGGGATCTGTTTGATTTTGTTGGCATGCAGAGAAAGCTATTTTGCTGCTGGAGAGAACGGTGTACGGCTTCTCATCCAAGGCATGACGTCATGGGTGGCGCAGGCACGCGGCTGTCCCCGTTTCCTGAGCATCTGCTTTGTGCCTGCCAAGCCCTGGGCCGGGTCTTGCCACAGGGCAGGTCCGAGGATGGCAGGGCGGACCGGCTTCCGGCACTGATGAGCTGGGCCGTATCGGGCAAGCTTGCCCATCTCCCCCAGCCCTGGTTTCCCCTTCTTAGTTTGCAGCCCAAGCCCACCTGGTAGGGAAAGCTGTTGTGAGATTTACCTGAGGATTGCACAGGTTGACCTCTGCAGATGCTGTGCTAGTGGTGGCTTGTGGTGAATAAAATGGAGCTTTGGAAATCTCCAACCCCCACCTAGAAAAGGTCTGCCAAGGACAGGTTATCCCGGGCGTACAGGGGAATGAAGAGTGGACGCTGGAGGTTAGCATGCCCCATGCCACAAAGCCTGCAGGCAGCACAAGGGAGAGGGCACAGTCAGGTCTGCTGGCCCCCACAGCTCTGGTGCAGGGAGGCCGCGTGGAGGCGGGTTCCACCCAGACTCTGGGACTCTTTTCTCCCTGGATGATTTCTCACTGGTGTTAGGACGAGGCCACAGGCACAGTCCATGGGCTTCTTGGCCAAGTGTGAGCAAGCAGGGGTGCCCTGGCAGGGTGGAAGAGGGTCTGAGAATAGCTCTGGACATCTCTGGAGTCCCTTTCCTGTCACCCAGGGAGCGGCTGGACAGATCCCCAGGCAGGGCCCCTGGACGAAGGGAGGCGGAGGAGGGTGGGGAGGAGGCGGGGGCATCCTGCCCTCCTTTCCCTTAGCTCTTTAGACCCTTGCTGCCATTAGGGGTTTGCCGCCTCACAGCCTCACCAGGGGTCTTCAGGCTGGGGGCACAACCACAATGCACTGACCTTGACTTGAAACCCCATCTTGGGGCCCTCTTGGCCTTGCCTGGAATGGGCACATAGAGCGGGCTCGACAGGTTGTGGTGCTCCCATATGTTTCAAAACAACAGCAGGCCCCCCCCTTTTCTTTCTTTCTTTCTTTTTTTTTTTTTTAAGATTTTATTTATTTATTTAGTAGAAAGATACACAGTGAGAGAGGGAACACAAGCACGGGGAGTGGGAGAGGGAGAAGCAGGCTTCCTGCCAAGCAGGGATCCCGATGCGGGGCTCGATCTCAGAACTCTGAGATCATGACCTGAGCCCAAGGCAGATGCTTAACAACTGAGGCACCCCTAAAAACAACGGCAGGCCCTTAATCCACATCCTTTCCCAGCTCCTGCTCCCATCATAGCCCACACACCTGCAGGATGTTGGTACTGGTGCCCCAAGGGTCCTGGAGGTGACTTATGTGCCTGAGTCCACGTTACAATTTTTTTTTTTTTTTTTGATCCTTACGTTAAAAATATGTTATAACCAGGGGCGCCTGGGTGGCTTAGCGGGTTAAAGGCTCTGCTTTCGGCTTGGGTCATGATCCCAGGGTCCTGGGATCGAGCCCCACGTCAGGCTTTCTGCTCAGCGGGGAGCCTGCTTCCACCTCTCTCCCTCTGCCTGCCTCTCTGCCTACTTGTGAATCTGTCTGTCAATAAATAAATAAAACCTTTTTAAAAAAGATACGTTATAACCATACTACCATGGTATCATGAGACCTGTTTTTAAAAGCTATCTGTCTAGACCAGTCACGTGTTGCGTGGCAGAGTCACTGAGGGCTTCCACCAGGAGCCGTGCAGGTTGAGGTTCCGAGGCTGTTTCTGTCAGCCCTGAGCTGTCTCTTGCTGGCCCAGCCCTGAGCACTCCTCCTGGGACCCTCAGGGCACCACCCTCCCATGACCTTCCTCTGCTCTTCCTCCCCCACAGCAAACAACGGCACAACAAGTTGTGGCGCCAGCAGAGCGAGACCTGCCTCCAGCAGCCGTCGGATGGCCCAGCAGGGTCTGGGGACTTTTTGCCGGAGACTTTGGACGGCGCCCCGGAGGCCCGGCTGCCCTGCCTGGACGATGCTGCCCAGCCCGGCTTCCCAGACAGCGGCACTCCAGGGGGACCCACTCTCCCCTGCTGCTTCCGGCGGCTCTCAGACCCCCTCCTGCATTCCCCCAGCGACGAAACTGGCAGCCTGGTCCACCTGGAGGATCTGGAGAGGGATGCCCTTTTGGAGGAACCAGCCGAGCCGGCCGAGGCGCACACACCAGCCAGACATCCCCAGGAAGCTTCTGGACTCTGTGAGAAGGAAGTGAAGAAGAAGCTGGAGTTTGGGAGCCCCAAGGTCCTGAGTGGCTCCTCGCCGCAGGTGGAGGAGATGGAAGGGGAGGAGGTCCCGGGAGCAGGGCAGTGGGGACGGCCCCCACCCCAGCTCGAGAAAAGCCTGCTCAACCGGGAGAACCTTAACAACAACAACAGCAAGAGGAGCTGCCCGGAGGACTTCGAGGTGGGCAGCGGGGCGGCGCGGAGGGCAGAGGGCATTACCGGAGCGTGGCTGCGGGTACCTGGAAGTGCAGGCGCACTGTGGGGCCGGGCTGTGCGGGACCGGCGCTCCTCCCTGCAGGTCTTCTCCCCCACTGCTTTCCCCCACCCCATGCGCCTCATTCACGGCTCAGGCAGAGCTTCCGACTCAACATCCTTCTTACGTAAAATGTAAAACAAGACTTACTACCCAGCTTCAGCATTTATGAACCCGAGGCTGTACCGCACCCCACTCAATTTCCCACACTCTGAATCATCTTGAGCCAAACCCCAGCTGGGTTGCTCCATGCACAGAAGCTTCAGTGAGTGACATAACCACAGTCCACCCTGAAGAAGTTGATGTAATTGCTCAGTATCATCAAATAGCTGCTCTTCCCGCTCCTGTGCTAATGCTTGACTCTCTGAGTCCCAAGTGGCTATCCTGTTTGGTGGGTTTCTGCAACAAGGTCCTAGCAAGCTGGCCCTTGCTCAGAAAATCACTAATTCTGCCAGCCTTTCCTCTCCTCCGAGTGGCCTGGGAGCCGAGGCTGGTGTCCTGAGCCGCCCACCTCCCGGCTCCCACCCTCACTCTGCACCAGCTCTTGCCACAACTGGGGCCAAGGAGCTCTGTTCCCCCCCGCCCTCCCTGTCCATCTTCTGAGACAGCTGTGATTCACAAGTAAGACCACTCAGAAATGCGTTCCCATATCCAGAGGGTTTGTCTTTCCCATGTTCTAATACAAGTGAAATGGGAAGTCCCATCTACCAACCTCCAGACTGAATGTTAATTACTCATGAATTTCTCCCACTCAAAGAGCAAATACACATAAAGACAGATGATAGAAAACATCTGTCCAGGATGGTGATGTGTCCATCAGTCTGAAATGGCACCGAGTGGGTGGCAGGATAAAGAGCAGGAGAAGTGTGGGTAAGAAGGTACATAAAGGACAGTCTGCCTTTACTGGCCAGAGCTGGATTGAATGGGTGAGGTTCTCCAGGGAATAGGACCCAGAGACAAGCACTCATTCATTTGTTCAAATCTTATTTGCTAACTAAGGTGCCAGGTTGGTGAGGGCTTCCGCTGCAAGGGGACCGCGCTTCCTCTCCCCTCGCCGCTTAGCACCTGCTTAGCGGTCTCAGTGGAGGTCCAGCTCCTCAGAGAAGCCTTCCCTCTGCGGAGCACTTTGAGCTCACCCCTCTCCATCCTGACACGTGTCACTCAGTTTGCTGGTTCACATGCGACCCTCTGAGGGCAGGGACTGTCTTTGTCTTCTTCGCAGCCTCTGTGCCTGACCCAACTCCTGACATGTGACAGGCGCTCCCTAAATATGAGTCGGATGGGAGAATTTGCTCCTGCCCTGTTGCCCCCCTGGGCTCTGAAAGGTGGTCTTCAATCTCCTACCGGGGGACATTCCGCCGTGTTTTAGAACATTAGGTTCTAAAGGTTTTAGGAGAAAACTTTGGTCAGAGCTTCGGGAAAATTTCTGGGTCAAGAGTTCAGGTCTCACCCGTTGAGGTGGAAGCCGGCCCCAGGAATCCTGATTCTACAGGAAATCCAGCCTCCCACCTCCCCAACCACACGCTCTCCGTGTGCCCCCCTGCAGCCTCTAGGAATCCTGCCTGGGTTTCTTTATGATTCCTCCAGTGTGGGACCACCCCAGGACGTCTTACCTTGGGGGACTTACGTCTGTGAGACGGGATGGGACTAGGCCCTGACGGTCAGGGCCGTGGGCAGGGGGCGGGGAGAAGCATGGGCCAGCAGCCCTTTGCCAGGAGGCCTTTGTTTTAGGCCAGCTTGGGAATCTCACAGCTAAACCGCTATCCGCCTCAGCCCTTAGGACCCTGTTGTCTGTCGATGGGCGTGTGAGGGAGGTGTGAGCAGTTGTCCTGCCTTCGGAAGGGTCCGAGGTGGAGGCACACATCACATTCGCCTAGAGGGAGATGGCTTTCCTCAGAAAACAGTGCCGACATGTTCCCCATTGGTAATAAAACCCACCTCAGCCTGGCGCCCTCATCCGGGACTGTGAGCACCCGTGCTTGGGTCTGTACCGGTTTTTGCCTTCGACCACCTCACTCTGAAGACCACAGCCAATGGCTGGATGGTGGTTCTTTGGAGCCACACTGTGTTCATGCTAGAAGGGCAGAGCCCTGTTTCCAGACTACATATTCCCTAAGCATAGATTCTTTCTAAAAGGGAAAGGAAGGGAGAGGCGTGCAGTGGTGAAGATGGGTTTGAGAGGGCTCTGCTCCTGACCATGCTGTGCTGGTTGTGTGGCCGGAGATTTGCCCAGGATCGTAGTCCCGTAGCCTCTGGAAAGTTGGGTTCAGCCCTGTAACCACCACTGTTCACGCCCAGGTGGGTTCCAAGAGGCCTGCGTTCCTGCGCTAACCGAACGAGGGGCACTGCCTCTGCAGTGCCTGGCCTGCCCCACTCCAGCCCCTCCTCGTATTTTGTGGCCTCTGGCTTGCTGTTGTATACTCACAATGTTCTTATCCCCTTTCAGCATGATGCTATATTTGGGATCCTTAACAAGGTGAAGCCTTCCTACAAGTCCTGTGCTGACTGCGTGTACCCTATAGCCAGCGGGACTCCCGAGGCCTTCAGGGAGCGGGGTGAGAACCCCGGAGCTCCTGCCATCTGTACCCAGCCAACCTTCCTGCCGCACCTCACATCCTCCCCTGTGGCCCACACGTCCAGCAGGTCCCGAGCTTTAGAGAAACTGGCCTCTGGCCCCAGCGAAAGTCCCCCATTCCTACCACCAGCAGGCTCAAGGAAGTCAGACATCGGTGGCTCCGGGGCCGCAGCTGCCCCAGAACTACCAGCTAGCCTTCTGGAACCTTCCAGAGAAACCCAAAAAGTCCTGCCAAAGTCCCTCCTTTTGAAGAATTCTCACTGTGATAAGAACCCTCCAAGCATGGACGTAGCGAAGGATGACTCACAACCCAAGAAAGACCCGAAACCGGCCAAGGACCTGCGGCTTCTGTTCAGCAAAGAAGCTGATAAGCCGACAAGTAACAGCTACCTGATGCAGCACCAGGAATCCATCATTCAGCTGCAGAAGGCGGGCTTGGTCCGAAAGCACACCAAAGAACTGGAGAGGCTGAAGGGCACACTCGCAGACCCTGTGTCTCCCTGCAGGGATGGCCCCGCCAGCAGGCTAGAAGCCAGCATTCCCGAGGAGAACCCTGATCTGGCTCCTGTCCCTCCGCTGGGGCCCCCAGCTCTGCCCAGCCTCTCGGGGAGCAATGAGAAGTCAGAGGCCATCCCCACTCCATTCGAAGTCGCCCCACCCAAGAGCCCCAGTCCCTTCCTCTGCCGCCTGGATCACGCCAGTCACTTCTCAAAAGACTTCCTGAAGACCATCTGTTACACTCCCACGTCGTCCTCCATGAGCTCCAACCTGACGCGGAGCTCCAGCAGCGACAGCATCCACAGCGTCCGAGGCAAGCCGGGCCTGGTGAAGCAGCGGACGCAGGAGATCGAGACCCGGCTCCGGCTGGCGGGCCTCACCGTCTCATCCCCACTGAAACGCTCACACTCTCTGGCCAAGCTTGGAAGTCTCAACTTCTCAACAGAGGACCTGTCCGGTGAGCCAGATGCGTCCACCCTCACCGACTCCCAGGATGCCCAGTCGAGCGAGTCTTCCTTCTTGCGTGAGCCCCAGGCACCCCCAGGGAACCCAGCTGTGACCTCTCGGCCATCAGGGAAACCTGCTTCAGAACACTTGAGAAGCCCCTCGTGGACGAGCAGAAGCTGACCGGCCTCTTGGCTGTATTTACTCAGACGTGCGTTTCCACCGGTTCCTCCCTGTGTCTCACTGTGGGTTTCGGCCGTGATGTCTCCTAAACAAGTGACATTCTAACTCTTCCCGCTCTCGCTGCAGAGAGGAGGAGAGGAAAAAGAAGAACCCAGCACAAGGAGAAGGGGGCGGTGCCAGTCAAGTGGCCCGGGAGAGCCAGAAGCCATCGGCCAGTAGATATAGAACTCTGCTCCCCAAGCCCTGTGTTTTCAGGAAGAATCCTGTTTTTAAAAAGAGCATACACAGACATGCACACACTCCCTGAACACTGCGTATGCACCATGAAGGCTACACGACCACGGCGCATGTTCCTAGCTCATTCAGGCCCTCACGGGGAAGCCCTTGGATGGCAGTATGAAGTCCTACCTCTGTTCTTGCTGTGCTTTTTATTTTTTAAAATATAGTCGTGACCAAGGCTCTTTCCAGGGAATAATGCTGTGTCAGAAAAGGTTTTTCCAAAAGAGATTTTTTTTTTTAATTCTTATTTTTTCGGTGGGGACCCCCAAAAAAGTCCTAAGTCGACTACATGCAACACCGCTAGGTAAAGTCAGAACAGGCTGTCGAATGCTGTCGTTGGACCAACCCTGTGGTGCGTGGAGATGATCAGTGCAGCTGAATTCCTTGTCCTGGTGTGTGGTCCCAGCAGAGTGGTGTGCGTCCAGCCAGTACTGGGGTGAGAGGGGGGGGGATGTGTATATGTGATGTCCTCAGTCATTGCTAATGGTGACATGTAAGTTGCCCCCAGTCTGGGGAGAAGGACCCACGGAGCATCACTGCGTCTCCTCTGCTGCTGAACCTGATGTGGTTGCCTTGAGGCTTTGAGAGAGCTCGAGTGTGTGTGGCGGGGGTGGTGGGTCTGAGACAGGGATTGTCCTGCCAGGAGCCCTTGGGCCCATGAGGTCACAAGAACAGGTTCAGGGAGGAAAGGGGGCTCTAAGCAGTCGTGAGCCGCTCTGCCGGCCCCTCTCTAGGAATAGCCCTGCCACAGCCTCTCGGAGAAATGAGACCATTGAAAGCTTCATACATGTTTACAGTCGCCGCTTCCTTTGATGAGGTACTGCTCCGTCTCTCTCGCCCTTCCTGGCGGTGAGGTCAGAGTGGAAGAGGGCTCTGTACTCCTGGCCGGGGCTCTGGGAGGCCCCTTTCAGAATCAGGTGAGCTGCGCCCATCACATAGCCACGGGCTCCGGGCGTGGATGGAGGGAGTCCGCTGGTGTTGGTCAGTAAGACAGGCTGTTGAAAGTATTTTGGAGAGAGAGAGAGAAAAAAAATAAAAGATGCTTGGTAGTAAGACAGAAAGGTTTCATCCAGGGAGTCCGCAAACTCTGGTAACGGACCCTGGAGCTAAGAAGCTTTTATGTTTTTAAGGGCTTGTTAAAAACAACAATCTAATATGCAGCAGAGACCGTGTATCCTGCACAGGCTGAGATACTCCCGATCCCTTTAGAGAAAAGGTTCGCTGACCCTTGGTTCCACAACACAGGGCTGCCCAGGGCCCTCCAGAAAGAAACTGCCAAATTCGAAGGCCTGCCCTGCCTCTTGGACACCTCAGGCCCAGGCCTTGTCTTCTCCCGACCCAGACCTTGCCTGCCCAACCCCCATGTGCTGTCCCGCAGGGTAGGGGTAGGCCCGGAGGTGCGGGGTGCTGCCGGCCGATAGTTGCCCGAAGTATAGTGTGCACTGAGCTGTCCGCTGGATTTATTCCGTCAAACTAGAAGCCTTTGGCGCCGACCACGCTCAGAAAGTGGCCGAAGGAGCTGCCATCTCGGGTCTTACAGTGGTCAGATCTGGGTTAGGGTTAGGGCACCACAGGCAGGGTTTTCAGGAATGAGGGCAGACAGGGGGGTGGTCCACATTTCAGCTAGTGGGTGGAGTTTGTGCAGAAACACTCTCTCCAGGAACTTTTCCTCCCCAATGTTGTTGGTTTTTGTTTTGTTTTGTTTTTTAAATCATAATGTTATTTGATAGGAATTTGTTTTCCCACCCCTGTCATTCGAAATCACCTTAAAGGGTGATTATCTACTACTTCCTAGAAACCCTGTTGGGTTCCCCTCCCACTCCCTGCCCCCGGCCCAAAAGAAACGTCATTCTCAAAAAACCTAACCGAGTTCATATATGTTTTGCCAAATGAAACTTCGCATTGTGGCTCCATTTTTGTGTCAAACGATCCTTTAGATTTGATGCTTGACAGGCTTATGTTGCTCTTCTAACCTCACGTGTCTGGTGTGTGGGAACAATATATTTTTGCAAACTTTAATTTTGAAAGCGTAGAAGGAGAATTACAAATTTGAGCAAGTCTTTGGCTTTTGGCGACCCTGTTGTTTGCACAAGCAGGGCTTGTATGTCAGGTCTACACAGACCAGGGCCCAGGGCCCCATCATCAAAGCTAAATGGGGGCGTTCTTGATTGGATGGCTAGCACTCTGGCCCAGAGGAAAGGATATGGACTTTTCTCCAAGACCCACATCACCAAGAGCACTCTTCCAGGCTCAGGGGCACCCTGGCAAACAGACTCACGCTGACCTTTGAAAAGAAAGCCTGTGCTCTAAGCTACGCTGCATCTTGACCAGCGTTCCATCCGTCTGGGCTTGCTGCTGGCGAACTTGCTGCTGGTGTTGAACGTGGGGGGCCCACGCGGGAGGCAGGGAGTTTCTGCTGTGAAAGTCATTGATCCTGATGACCACCATCTTCAGGGAATGCCCTTGTTAAAAAAGAGAACGGGAGTTTTCCAGATCCGCTGGATGATCTCCCTGAGTCTTGAACCGCTCTCTTGTACCGCCTCACCCCTGTCTGTCTCACTGTAACTCGTGCGACACGCTGCAAGTCAGACTCAACCTCCCTAGATCTTCAGCTTGCTTCCATCCGGGTGGGGTGGGGGCTGCTGCTCGTCAAGCTTTGTTACGTATGAGGGGGAACCTGGATCTGGGGAGAGGAGGAACCACACTGCCCTCTGATCATGATTCGATAACGCCCATTCCGGTTTCTTTGCCTTGGAGCTACTTTTGGGGGTCGGAGCGATGGTCATCGCTGAAGAACTTCAGCACAAGGCTTCTTGCTCTTGGCATTCCCTGTTTCTTTGATCTCTTCGAGGGGACCAATGCTGACCTTTGGGTGCCGAACAGCGCGCTCTTGGGCAGTGACACCCGTTTGTCATGTGTGAGATCACTCACCAGCTGCTCATGGTGGCCGCACCGTCCAGCCTTCCCTTCTGTGACCCCCCCCACCCCTCTAGCCAAAAACCACTCCATCTCATTCGAAAGCCTTTTCTCTCCTGCATAAGCCCAGGGGATGCCACAGGGTGGAGCCAAAGTCGCAATAGAATTAGCATCTCGAGGCCGGCCTTGTCCTTGGGCGCTCTTGTCTCCACACGGGCCAGAACCCAGAAGGTTCAGGACTCCCCCTACTCCCCTGGGACCATTTCTCCCCAGTGAGAAGAAGTGATGCATCATTTAGGCAAGGTCACACAAACGACCTTATCCAGGGTGTCTGAAGAAAGACGTGCTCTCTGTTGACCAGAAACGCTTTGTTCAGGAATACTTTCCACCCAGCCCTCCTCTGGCTGGCCACCTAGCAGAGCTTCCCCCAACCCAGTGAGGGCAACCACGTGACCTCTGGCAGGAGAGCTAGGAAGGCCAAGAAATTGGTGATGCTGGGCACAGTGAGGGTGCACCCGCCCCGCTCCCGTCCTGCAGGCTCTTGCCAACGCTGCATGCCAAACAAAGGGAGTTGGTTGACACCCCCTCCCCATGCTCACTACTTGGTCTTTTCATTGTGTGCCCTGCAGCTGAACACCTATGTGTATGAACTCACTCTGCATACATACGCGCATAATATATATGCACATATATATGTGCAACTTGAAGCAGACCATCTCGCGGGCCACTTCTCTCCCATCCACACACACGCTGTGTCCCCCAAGTACAAAGTGGATCACCTTGACCGATGTGGAGTGGGGCCATGTGCAGCACTACTCTCCATAGACCTGGACATTGACCACCCCCACAAACACACACCCTTTTGTCTAGCCCCGGGCCCTGGCTTCGGTCCGTCTTTGCCACAGGAGTCTACAACCAGCCCTCCAGTCCCTCCGCGCTGTCCTTTGTGTTGGCCTTGCCGCACAAGAAGGTGGCTGCTTCCTCCCTCCTTTTTCCGACACTGTAATTATTGTTTTACAGTTGAGTGCCTTAATAATAGTTTACAAATACTGTGTATTTATGGGAAACTGGTAAGCTCGCACCTTCTGTGACTGGGCCTTTGCCTTGGCGGTGGTGGTTGGCGTGAGGGCTGGAGCTTGCCCTACCCCGTGCTTGTGCTCATCTGCTGTGCAGTCCTATGCAGGGGGTTGGGGGGTCCTCCCCACCCTACCACTGTCCAAGCAGCATTGGTGGTTCCTGCAGGCGAGGCTGGCGCTGGCTCACCGGGTGTCCCGCAGTAGCAAGGAAAGCACAGAATTTGGTTCGCTAGCCAGCCAGGGGGTGGCACCGTCCCCCTTCCCCCTCATCGCACAATTGTGCTCTTTAAATAGAGATGTGTTACCACCTAGGCCTCCTTGTGTTTCCTCCTCTGCTGGTGTCCTGAGCTCGCTGCCACCAAATGCGGGGACAGACACCAGCCCCTGCAAAATGAGGAGCTAAGATAAGTTCTTTGGTTTTCAGAAGCTGCCAGTGGATTCCAGTGTGTTGCGTTAAGATATCGATGATTTTTTTAATTCTATTTTTCTTCGTGTTTTTTTATATTATATATTTAAAAGGCAGTATCTTTTGTACTGTGAATTTGCAGTAGAAGATGCATAATGCACTTTTTTTTTTTTACTTCTGTTGGTGTGTACTGTAATAGTCTGTGTGCTTCTTGTGATGAAAATAAACTTGTTCTTTATAAACGTCTGACGGCGTGTGAACTCGTGCAAAAGGAAGCTGCTGCTTCGGTCGTTGCCAAGACAGTCAACATACCCGCGCCATCCTGACAGCCAGTCTTTACTGAGCACCTGCCTTGTGCTAAGCCCCATGGTATAAAAACCCAGATACATTAGACGGAAGAAAGAACCAAAGAAGCCAATGTTAGCTCCTCCAGGAATGGTCTTGTTTTTCTGCCCAATTTGATGAGTAAGGAAGCAGGCCTGCTTGTGGGTGGTCATTTGGATACCCAAAAAACCTGTCCCTGCTAGGGTGGGACTTGGGCTCTGGGTGGGCACCTCTTACACGAAAGCAGAAAGCTAGAGTGTGTTCAACACCACCGCCTGAGCTAGTCCAGCCACAGGTTGTGGGAGAGGAGACTGTGGAGGCTAATGATTGCTGGAGGCCAAGGCAGGAATCCCAGGGACCCTTAGTTGCTGCCCACAACAAAGGCTTCTCTCGTGCCCAGGCCCCAGTGCCCTGCAGGTCAGGACCTTTTGGTGGCACTCCTCCTCTGGTGACTCACGAAGCTGAGCTACTCTCATTTTTCTTTTTCTGTTTATTTTTTTTATTTTTATTTTTATTTTTATTTTTATTATTACTCCTACTCTCATTTTTAAACCCTGCTATCTTGGTGTTCTTTGCTCTGGCTGCGCAGTCGGGGGAAAGAGCATGGGGCCTCACGTTCACTCTTCACTGCCTTTAGATGTGATACATCTGTGTTTATGCTGTAATGGGCGAGACCTAGTCAACGTGGTCCCGGCGCCCCCGGCTGCCAGGACCACTGGGAGATGTGAGGTACACACGCGCTTGGCGGGCACTGCTGTTGGCCACAAGTACCTTGGCATGACCACTCAATTCCAGTGCCTGTGGATCCAAGAAACCCTTTGTCGCATTCACCTCTGCCTACTGTGTCTGTCACCTGGACTCACAGGAGGCTGATGGATAAACCAGGATGCAAACGGGTTACTTGAGAGCAAGACTTGAAGCTGTCAAGCAAGTCCCAAGTACTCTCACTTGCCAAAGAGCACACTGAGACACCTCGAGACAAATCGACATTTAAAGCCAAACTATGGTTAGGAATTGTTTATGGAGTATGAAATCAAAGCAAAAGGTTAGGGAAGGGGGTGATTCCTGTGGTTAGTGCCAGCACGCTGCAGGGCAGTCCTTTCTGTAAGACGTTTGTGAAACCAAACCACTGAGGGTCACGGTCTTCATCGTTGGCAAGGCTGGGGATGCCTCCTAAATTCTCTCCAGGCTCCAAACATGAATCAGAGCCTGGGGAGCGGGGCCCCGCGCTCCGTGCGCTCCTGATGGAGTCCCTGGGAATTCTAACGGCCAAGCACAAAAACCATCAAAATAAGAGTGTGATGCAATGGGGCAGGCTTCCACTTTGCTAGCTACGCTCACATTCCACACATGCTTCCTCGAGACAACACCCACATCCCCCTAATGGAACCCGGGCATTCCCAAAACTCATCAGATACTCCGCTTACCCAGGGCCCTAGGAGAACATTCCTCTCATTGGCTGATTTTACCCTGGTTTCATTCTCAGAGTAATGAGCCTGAGGTTGAGTGTAATCCCAGGTAGTTTTGTAGAGGAGGACTCCTTGCTTGCTTGTGTTGGTGCCTGGAGAAGTCCCTTTTGGCGAGGCACTTGCAGGAAGCTCCAAAAGGCAGGGCTTGGAGAATGACCGGTGTTTCAGAAGGATTCACATCAGGGGTCCCGAGGCTCTTTCTAAAGATGTGTGCCAACAGCATCCTGAGTGAGCCCTGCCCAGAAAACAACAGCCACGCATCCTGTACCCTAGCCCAAGGGAGAAGATTCTAGCAGCCCTTCTGTGTACCTGGCACTTACCATCAGGAATCCCAGAGGCCCCCAGACAGCCCTGTTGGTGTGATCCGCAGCTCATGCTGAAGAAACAGGCCTGCCGAGGGCAAGTGGTTTGCGCACGGTTACATCTGGGACGTGGTGAAGCCAGTGGGTACGGCTTCCTCCCCACATAAAAACTTGCCCAGAGCTGTCCCCACCCCAGAAGTAGTAAAAGCAACCCAAAGGTGCATCTTGGGCTCCCTTTAGGTATCAGCAAGAAAACACAGGAGTCAGGAATGAAGCCTCCAGCCCTGGAAAAACCTGACCCATGTCATGCTCCAAAGGCTATTTGGACAACACAAGTGTGTGTCTCTCTTCCAAATCCTGTCCACCATTGTTTGCCTTCAAAGGGAAACCGCTTGTGCATCCTGGAGTATAGTTGTAAAGGGTCCCCTTTCAGCTCAAAAGTCCTCTTGTCATAAACTGATACAGCAAATAAAATGTTGGTGTTTACTGGAGCAGCCTCCCAGCATAGGAAAGGAGGCCTAGGGCCCTGATGCTAAGACACAGATTCTCCTGCAGGTGGTATGTTGGAGGTGGTGAGCTCTCTCTAGTTTGGAATTCGGATATGAAAATAGGTTAAGAACAATGCTACCTACCTTGTGGAGCCAAGAATTTGAGAATTAGCTAATGTACGCAACCCCCTTCGGCCTGGCCCACCATCTGTGCTGTATCATGCTGGCCGTTCTTGTTGGTACTGGCAGCAGGGAGGGAGGAGGGGGAGGCAGGAAGGAAGTCACCTATGCTGAGCATCTACTACTTTCAAGTGTTATACATATATTACCGAGTTGGTCCTCATAACAGGTTTGACCCCCTTCCACAAACGAAGAGGTGGGAGCTCAGAGAGGTTAGGGAATGTGGGTCAGAGCCACATAGCCAGAAAGGGACAAAAATCCAGGGTGCCTGACTCCAAATTCATATACTTTCTACCCTGCCATCCTCGCCCCAAAGAAAATAGCCCATAGTGTACTTAGGGCAATGCTGAGCACGTAGTAAGTGCTCAATAAATTTTTGATGATTGTGAATGAGTGAATAAATGAAGGAAATATGGTCTGAAAGCGAGTCCTAGTTCCATTCACCAAGGTCTGGAAAGTTTGGGGACACCCATGATTGCCTAAACCAACTCCCTCTCGGGCAGGGGCAAAAAGCCTGTCACCTTCTGGACCCCAACAAGGGCTTGGCACATTGGAACAAACCTTAGGTCAGCACCGGGCATCAGCTATGAATCTGAGAATCCCGAGTTTTTCAGAGTCTAGAAGGATCTGAAAGGTCACCCAAGCCCAGATCCCTTTATAACACCCATCCATTCCGGCATTCTCCACCCCCAGCCCCATTTGTGGCTCCCCTGCCATGTGCCAGGCGTTGGGGACAAAGAGGAGACCATCTGTCATCCCTGAGGGTCCTGACAGCAAGCCCTTCTGTAAAGGACAGGAAGAAAACACACCACCTGCTAAAAGAAATGGAGTCAGACAGGTAGGATTCCAGGTTTGTGTCTTCTCCTCCCCTTACCCATTTTCCAGCATCTCTGCAGCAGGGTTCTGTAATGAAAAAGGAAAGTGTAAAGATTTAATGAAAGGATGCTTTTGTAACTGAGCTGAAATTTGCCCTGTAAGCTCCCGGGCTCATGGCTCTGGGGGACTCGACACAGCATTTTCCAGAAGGTCTTTGCTCCCCTCTGATGAGTTAGCATGGCCCCAGAACAGACAGAGTGCTCCCAGCCTGCAGTGGCTCCCTGTCCTGCTCCGTGAGCCTCTCTGGGCCGCTCAGGCCTGCCCCCTGAGCATCTGGGGGCTGGTGATGCAGCACCCAGGGTTGGTTTCACGGGGCGAAGCCTTCGCGCAGGACTCGGCACTTACCAGGGTACTGCGATTGGTCTAATGCTCTGCTTGCCACTCTTTTGAAATCCCTAATAATTTTTTCTTTTTTGAGATTTTATTTATTTGAGGGGGGGGGTTCCAACCGAGTAGGGATGTGGGGGTTGATCCCAGGACCCCAGATCATGACCTGAGCCAAAGGCAAACGCTTAACCAACTGAGCCATCCAAGCACCCCTAAATTTCAGTGTTATTTGTTACATAAAGTACTTAGAACAGGTCGTGGCACAAAGTAATCCTTTGTGAGTGGTTGCTGGACCAGTGGGGAAGACAAGTGGTTAGACCCACCCACAGATCAGACCCTGTTGATGGGCCGCTCCCCCCCCCACCCCCCTACTGCCTTAGCATCTCTCTGAAGGGCCGAGGGAAGCAAACCCAAGCTGCCTGGAGAAGGGGGAGGAGGACTCCAATGTGTTGTGCGCACACATCGCCCCCAGCCCCTCCCTCTGAAGCCTCAGAGGACAGAGGGCCAGGGCTCTGCCTCTCTCAGGATACAAACATCGCCCGACCCGCGACCTGGACCCGAGTGGTTCTTTGCAATAAGCCTTTGGGGAAGGGAACGGCGTGGGCGGCCTGGGAGCGTGGGCTTGTCTCTGCTTGGATCCAGAGGCACATCCTGTTCTGGCGTTGCCATGGCACAGCCAAACATCTGCCACAACAGACGGCTGGGGCCGGCGGCTGGCAGCGCGGCCACTCGGGCAAGGGAGGCCAGGGTGGAGCGCACGCAGGACGGGGCAAGACTGGCACTGGACACTGACTTGGGAAACCTCCTGGAAACCGCCCACCTCCCCGGGCGCATGCACGTGCACGCGCACACTGTCTGGAAGGCTTCCGGGACCGGCGCGGTTCCCATCGGGAACAGTTCCTGACTCCCGCTGTGCTTCCTGGAGGTCTCAGAAGATCCCAAGCGCACAGCCCTAGCAGGACTGTCCCCCCACCTCCAAATCTGAATTCTTATCCTGGTCTAGCTCAGAGCCGGGTTCCCAGAACTGCCCTAGGTGGCCCCATCTGGCTCCCAAAACGGAATTTGCTTTCCTGGTTGTTATTTTGTGATTAGAAAGTAAAACACAGTCATTGTATCAAAATCACATAATGTCTACAGGGACAGTAGTGGCCCTCCTGGTGTATGAGCCCGCCGCTGGCTGTGCCACACACCTCTCCTGAGAAATATGCACGCATAAAGGGCTTAGAATGTTACCAGGCCTACGAACGTGCTATACACGCAATTTTCAAATAAAATGATTGTTAATATCTGATTCCATACATCAGGCTGGCAACACAGGTATGAATACATTTCCTACCGGAAGAAACAGAAGCTAAGATGAGTGACATCACCTGCCTAAGGTCACTAAGGCATGTCTGACCTGGATTTAAATCCAGGTGACACCGACACTAGAGCTTTAAGCCCAGAATCTTCCAACACCAACAACCCCTTCTGCTGCTTCTCTTCATTCTAGAATACCTCGCCAGGTCCCCTCCTCTCTTCAGGCCACATGCCTCCAGCTCTGACCTCATTCCTGCTGGAAGCCTCAAGGGGTCCAGCTGAGGTCACAGTTCTGGCCCTAGACTCATGGAGGCCACACCCTGTCTGGGGCCTTTGCGCTCTCCTCACCCGTTTGCCTGTGTCCTGCCTTCCAAGGCTTTCAGCACTCTCCGCCTGTTGCCTCCCAGGGCCTAGACCTCAGTGACGTCAGAGCTCTTCCCTCCTCCCACTTTCTCTGCCCGGCAGTGGAGGCTTGGTAAAGTTAGTTGTAACAGGTGACACTGCTGGCTTTGTTCAGATGAAGACTCAGAAGTTAAATGGCTTACCTAGGTCACCCAGCCAGAAAATGAACAGAATTCCAGACCCACCTCTTCCAGAAAACCATCCTAATAGCATGCCCCCAAGTCCAGAAGAGAGGGCTGTTTAGTCCGAGCACCCCATGGGCATGTATAAGACTGTGAGTCCCTTAGGTTGAGCACTGGGTTGGGTTTATTGTGGCCCACCCTGTGCCGGACATAATAGGCACTCAATAAATACTTGTTCAATGAATGGTTACATAAATAAAATGATGAATGATGGAGCTGACCTCTTTTCCCCTCTGGAGCCATGAGAGGTTGGGGGGAGTTAGGCAGACCCGGTTGAATCTTTCCTCTGCCACTTCCTGGCTGTGTGACCTTGGCCAGTTACCTAACCCCTCTGAGCCTCCACTTCCCTCTCTGTAAAACAGGGTTACAGTCTGTGGGGAGGAGTGGAGATGACTTACAATGACTTTACAGAGTAGGTGTTCAGCAAACAGCACCGCAGAGAGGTGATTCAGGCCCGGAGTCAGGCTGCAAGGGTTCCCAGTGTGAGATCCAACACCGACTAGCTGTGTGGCCCCAGTGGCCTTAGTCATTTTCCTTCTCTGGATCTTTTTCCAGATCTGTCACTTGGGGATCATAACAGCATGGATCACTTGAGGTGGTGAGGATTAAAGGGGAGTCCACTTGGTAAGTCCCCCAAAACATGGGCTTCTGTGATTTGGGGTGAGTTCTCCCACTTCTTCTACCCAACCCGAGGGCCTTGCTCCATGCAAGGCACACAATAGGGGCTCAGATTGCTGGAGGAATTGAAACTCATTTCTGTGGCCCTTTGGCTTTGGACCCAGAGAACCGAAGCAGCTCCCAGAACACCCTTCCCACATGGGCTGGCTCTGGGGTGTTTTTCCATCAGACCTCCCGACTTGGTGGAGACTTGGCCCTGTCACTACCTTTGTGCTGAGTTCAGTGGAGCTGGGATGGCAGCCGCTCCTCCGGTAGAGCCCCTTATCACAGAGGCTGGAGAGGAGGTGGGGAAGGCTGGAGTGGGAATGGAAACCCCTCCAGAGTCGGCCTCACACCCCAAGGGGAGGAAGCTACTTGTACAGGAGAGCAGGCCTCAAGCTAGCACCACTGCTCCTTGCTGTGTGCCTGTGGACATGTCCCCCCACCTCTCTGAGCCTCAATTCCTGAACAATGGGCTGTCGATAACATGGGTGGCCCCTAGAATTATTGAGAAGTCGGTGAAGAGTGAAGCATACAGTAAGTGCTCCATAAATGTACAGGCACTGCTGTCTCAGCTTTTCCTGTAGAACTCTTTTGACTTCCACAGATGGGGAAACTGAGGCCCAGAGAGGGCCAGTGACTTGTCCAAGGTCACAGAGTCTGTATCTTGCTGGTTCTAGCTGTGGCTTTAACCATTCTCCCTGCTCAGTCCCAAAACAACAGCAGGGTTGGGCTTCTGGGTCGACCAGGCAGAGGGGTCTCCCTAGAGCAGAGGGGTTGGGTGGCAGGTGGTGGTGGAGAGCAATAGGAACAGCCCCCTTTACCAGGGCCTTGTTCTCTCATTAAATCCTACAAACTCTATGAAAGCGCTATTGTCATCCCCATTTTACAGATGAGGAAACGGAGGCTCAGAGAGGTGACTGTCTCTTGCCCAAGCATACAGTGGAGTAGGAGGCTCTTGACCCCAGCCCCAGATCTGTTTGTTGAACGAAGGAAGTGACAGCCACCAGTCCAGGGACACACAGTGAGTTACGTGGTTTCAGGAGCTCAGTTGGCCTCCCACACCTGGGAAAGGAAAGTGAGAGGAACACACAAGGTCAGGCACCTCTGGGCTTAGTGTGTTATTAGCAGCTCCCGAAGGGCAGGTGGGAAGGGGCCCTATCACCCATTCCCCTTCCTCCCCCTGAGGGTCCAGAAGCCTCTCGGGGGTGCCCAAAGGGTGTCGGGATGGCTTCTGCAGCCCCAGGAGGCAGGGAGGGGTCACCCTGGGCCAGATGGGTAGACTCGGGGCAGCCCTGCCTTCTACCTGCCCCCCCCCCCAGGATGCTCCCCTGCCAGCCGGCTCCACCTCCTCACAGACCGCTACACATGGACCCCAGGCACCACAGCCCTTCTCCCTGCCTGGCCCTAGTATACAGTCTGGAGGAGAGTGGGCATGACCCACACCTCCTGAGCCCTCCAGCCTCCAGGGCAAGGGTCCTAGCTGCAGGCCGTGTGTGCCTACCTGCCTCCAGGGGCACCATCTGTGGCAGGGTGGGGGGCATGGCCAAAGGCCAAGGCAAAGAGCAGGTGCACTTAATACAGGCAGGTTCAACACGCAGGGTCTGAGACCTGCTCGACAGTCTACACCAGATCCACCAGCTGGTCTCAGCATCCCAGTGGCACAGGCATATCTTATCTATGCATCCGCACTTGAGAGATGAGAAGCCTGAGGTCTTAGTGGTTCAGCGTCTCCGAATTTCACAAAGGCTCCATCTAGGCCAGAAGGGCCTGCTCTGGCAGCCAGTCTTGTGAATCTGCAATAGTATGATCCTGATGACCATTTATTATGCTCTTATTGCATACCCTACACTTTGCTAAGCATTTAAATATGATCTCGTTAAACCTCACAGCAACCATGAGACAGACTAATGCTATTACTCTCTCCTTTTACTTTTTGTTTTTTGGTTTTGTTTTGGTTTTGTTTTAAGATTTATTTACTTATTTGAGAGAGAGAGAGAGCGCGGGTGAGGGTGAGCAGCAGAGGGAAAAGGGAGAAGACTCCCCACTGAACAGGGAGCTGAAGCAGGGCTCGATCCCAGGACCCTGGGATCAGGACTGAGCCTAAGGCAGATGCTTCACCCACTGAGCCACTCAGACGTCCGTAGTCTCTCCTTTTTTTTTTTTTAATATTTTATTTATTTATTTGACAGAGAAAGACACAGCGAGAGAGTGAACACAAGTATGGGGAATGGGAGAAGGAGAAGCAGGCTTCCTGCTGGGCAGGGAGCCCAATGCCAGCCCAATCCCAGGACCCTGGTATCATGACCTGAGCCAAAGGCAGATGCCCAACAACTGAGCCACCGAGGCGCCCCTAGTCTCTCCTTTTATTTTTTTTATTTTTATTTTTTAAAGATTTTATTCATTTATTTGTCAGAGAGAGAGAGGGAGAGAGAGCAAGCACAGGCAGACAGAATGGCAGGCAGAGGCAGAGGGAGAAGCAGGCTCCCTGATGAGCAAGGAGCCCGATGCGGGACTCGATCCCAGGACGCTGGGATCATGACCTGAGCCGAAGGCAGCCGCTCAACCAACTGAGCCACCCAGGCGTCCCCCTACA
>NW_019154130.1:16300776-16401456 GCF_002288905.1 Enhydra lutris kenyoni | reverse complement strand
AGCAAGGAGCCCGATGCGGGACTCGATCCCAGGACGCTGGGATCATGACCTGAGCCGAAGGCAGCCGCTCAACCAACTGAGCCACCCAGGCGTCCCCCTAGTCTCTCCTTTTAAAGGTGAGGAACTGGAGGCACAGAGAGGCAGAGTGACTTGCCCAAGGCCACACAACATGTCTTTGGCAGAGATGGAAATCAAAACGGGGTCTGCTCATTTGCCAAAGCCTGTGCTCATTGCCAAACTGCTCCAATGGTGCTAAAATGACAGCAGAAAGTCTTGCTCTTTTTCTCGGTCACCTCTGGCTCCCCAACCAAGGAGGAGGAAGAGCTGGCATCCAGTTCTCTCACCCCATTAGCCTCTTCTCCCGGAGGGATGTCACTGTTCCAGGCCCTGGGAAAGTTCTCAGTTTACAGCTGCAAGG
The DNA here is from genome assembly GCF_002288905.1 of Enhydra lutris kenyoni. Lineage (NCBI taxonomy): Eukaryota > Metazoa > Chordata > Mammalia > Carnivora > Mustelidae > Enhydra > Enhydra lutris. Next base: position 16,401,038 of record NW_019154130.1, on the reverse strand, counting down.
AGGCAGCCCCAAGCTGGAGACAGGGAAACTGTATTTGCATACTTTTTTTTAAAATTTTATTTATTTATTTGACAGACAGAGATCACAAGTAGGCAGAGAGGCAGGCAGAGACAGGAGAGAGGAGGAAGCAGGCTCCCCGCCGAGCAGAGAGCCCGATGCGGGGCTCGATGCGGGGCTTGATGTGGGGCTCGATCCCAGGACCCTGGATCATGAGCTGAAGACAGAGGCTTTAACCCCCTGAGCCATCCAGGTGCCCCTGTATTTTCATCCTTTAAAAGCTGTTTGAGTCCTGGGAGCTTCAGGGAAATAGGGACAGAGGGGGCCATAGATTTCTTCCAGAAATGGTCTCCTTTTCTTTGCACTCCCTGGATAATTAGTGTTGAGGGTCAAAAAAATGACTGGTCTTTTCTCACTGAACTGGTGGAGGGGAGGGAAGGGGGACAAACGTCTGTTTCTAATTCATGGGACAAGGTAGTATCTCTGTGGCTCTTGCTTGCCCTGGGTGCTCCAGAAGCCTCTCAGTGTCCTGATCGGTGTAGGGGACAGAGAAGCAATCCCTTGCCCCTCGCTGGGCCGTCTGCTACTTGGAACCAAACCCTAGAGGTAGCTGCTCAGCCTCTAGTTGGAAGACCATCGGGTTAAAGGGCTGTTTCAGAAACCAAAACGGTCAACTTCTGTTTTCTGGGAGTGTCGAGGAGCAGGCCGGCAGGATGAATTTATAAATGAAAAGCCAGCTTCCTTCCCTCAGTGGTCCTACATGCGGGAATCCTGAGCCTCAATTTGCTACCTAGTCTGCTCCATCACATGCCCACCTGCAGGAATAGCCAGAGCAGAGAGCAAATCATGATGGCGTCTTGACGATGTCTTCCCGGTTCTTTCTCTGGGCATAAGCATGCAGATAATTGTTATTCCATTGTGTGGTTTCTCATATAGGAGGACACATAGAGGGCCCCTGGAGGGCTCAGTCAGTGAAGCATCTGCCTTTGGCTTGGGTCATGATGCCGGGGTCCTGGGATCGTGTCCCATATCAGGCTCCCTGCTCAGCGGCAAGTCTGCTTCTGCCTCTCCTGCCGCTCCCTTGCTCATGTGCGTGCTCGCGCTCTCTCAAATAAATACATAAAATCTTTTAAAGAAGAAGAAGGACATGTACATGGGTTGTTTCCAATTTCCTACTATTGTAAACAATGCTGCAGGGAACAGTTTTCTGCCTAACGCCTCTGTGGCACCTGCCATCCTTCCCTTAGATCTGATTCTCAGAAATGGTAGCCTCCCTCCAACGGGGGCCCCACACTGCCTCCTAGCCACGTCTTCAGGAAGTTGCCTGCCCTGTGGAATCGGGGCTGGCCTGCACAGCGTGGGACTCTCAAAGCTAAATCGTAAACAGCATCACAGTCTCTGCCTTGGGCTCTCGAATCTCACCATCTGGGTAAGTCAGCTGCTGTGCCATGAGGATACTCCAGCAGCCTGAGGAGGTGCGCATGTGATGGGAAACTGAGGCACCTTGCATCAGCAGCCACACCAGCTAACCAGCCACGTGGTGAAGCAACTTGGAAGGGGTGTGGGATCTCAGTGAAGCCTTCCGCAGAGCGCAGTCCTGGTTTCACCAGACCGCAATCATTTTTTTTTTTAAAGATTTATTTATTTGAGAGAGAGAGAGAGAGAGAGCAGGGACAGAGGAAGAGAATCTCAAGCAGACTCCCCATTGAGCACAGAACCCAACACAGGACTCATTCTCACGACCCTGAGATCATGACTTGAGCCAAAACCCCGGTTTTGGTCCCCAGGCCCACACGTCAGGGCTTCTTAGAAGGTTGGAGGCGGGTGGTATGTGCTGAGCGCCAGCCGTGTCGGACCTTGTTTTAAGTACTTTGTATTCACGAACGCAATGAGTCTTCATGACAGCCCCACGAAGAAGGTGCTATTATCATCTCCCCATTTGACAGATGGGCAAGTTGTGGCACAGGGAAGTTAAGTCACTTACCAGTAAGTGGCTAAGACTGGTTGTAAACCCAGGTCCTCCGGGTCCTCCGCCAGTGCTCTGAACATTTTAACTCTGCAGCTTTCCACCCACATGACGTGGTTTGGGAGAGGATAAAATCAGATGACACGCACATAAAATGCTAAATGCAGAATCTGCTAAATGCAGAGTCTACAATATATGTGTGGTGTGCCCTGGGAAGGGAGCTCCTGGCATTTTCCGCCATTCTTTGCAAGCCTGTCTTGTCCAAGGAAGGTGTTTTTCCATCCCCACGTATTTTAGAAAGGTCATACATACCCCTTTCCCTTGCTGGCTGTCAGATATACAGAGCAGGACGCAAAGAGGATGGGTGAACATTTGAGGGCTCCCCTACCCAGTGAATTGTGAGTTCTCAAAGAGCCTGCATCCCCTAGCTTGCTGGGTGGGTCTTCCTGCCATGCTCCAGGCTGGACATATTTCCATGGAGCTTCTGAGCAGTCAATTATATGTCCACCAAGCTAGTGAGGCTAAGGTCATGGCCAGGGTCTCCCAGCAGACCACTGAACACAGGCCGTGAATACAGCCCTCACCTCACCAGCTGTCTTATTAATTATTGTTTCTGCTTTAGGGACTACAGATGGCAGAGGGAGCCTCATTGCATGGTGTAGGAGAAAGAGACCAAGCCTTGACTTCATGGCCTTGGGCAAGCTTCTCCAAGCTTCCATTTCCTTGTCTGTAAAGTGGGAGGATAGGGGCTATGTATCAGTTAACTACAGCTGTGTAACAAACCACCCCAAAGTGTTAGCGGCTTAAAGCAACATATATTATTTAGCTTGGTGGTGGGTTTGCTCTTGCGTCTGTGGTCAGTTGAAAGGTTGATCATGGCTGGATGGTCTAGGGTGTCCTCACTCAAATGTCTGCTGATTGGTGGCTGCTGGCTGGGGGAGACAGGATGTGTCTGGGTCATAAGACTGTTATCATCCAGCAGGCTAGCTGCTTCTTCCTGGGCTTTTTCACAGGGTGGCTGGGATCCAAGTACAGCAAGAGAGGGTAAGCGCCACACACAAATAATTTGCAAGTCATTGCATGTGTCATATTTGCTCATGTCCCATTGGCCAAAGCCAGTCCCATGGTCAAGACCTGAGTCAGAGTGGAGAGCAACTGCAGGGACAGGGACGGGGCTGGATGGAAGAGAATAATTTGTAGCCATTTTTGCAGTCTTACCTCAGTGACCCTGCCAGGGATATCAGGAAGAACAAACGAAAAAGGATATAGTTCTCAGTAGTAACTAAGTTAACAGAAACCACTTATTGGCTTGGAGTAGCAGCTCAAAACAGGTTGAATGAATAATCCTCACTTTCCAGGGGAAGGAACTGCTGTTCACAGAAGCTGATCAATTAACCAGGGTCACATAGCTAATTCTTGAAAACAATTGCGCTCAGAACCCAAGGCTGTCTGATTCCAAAGGTCATAGCCGTCCCTGTGGCTGTTTTCCCCAGCACGTGCAATTCAGTTCAAACATTAATAGGAGCTAAGAGAAGCCTCTATCTGGGTTACAAACCCGGTTTCTCCTGTCCGACCATGAAGGTCTGGCCTCATTATTTGAAAGAAGCCAGCTGACTCCTGCTTGCTGTCTGTAGTCCAAAACTGGAGTACAGCTGAGCCTGGCACAAAGCAGAAACCAGGGAGCATTTGCTTGAATCCAAGAGAGTGACGCTTCTTCCCATAAGAAGCGGTGTTTGCACGCAGATACCAAGGGAGAGCTGCTTTGGCTCCCACGGGGCGAATAATGCCTTCCTGCGACTGACAGTTCTGGGGGCAGGAGTCTCTCTGTTTCAGAGGGCTGTTCCCCCTTTTCAGCTTTCCTTTGGGAGAAATCATTTCCTCACCTCTCAGAAAGGGCCCTGGCACTTCTTTGGGGAGAAAACAGACGATCCTCTCTCTCGCTCTTCTGCTTGGGAAAGGCAACAGCTGCCAGGGGAGCTGTGATCAAAACCTGTAAAAGAAAAGGGAACATATTCCAAACCACCTGAGAAGGAGCTCCTGTGCTCCCCCTCCCACCCTCCACAAGGGCTCCAAGCCTACTGTGATTTACCCTGGTGTGTTCAGGAATTCTCCACCCTGTAGGATAGCGTCTGTAGGAGAGCGTCCCATCCTGCAGGTCCCAAGTGTAGCTCTGATGCTGGAGAGTGTGAACACATGGGCACGTTCGACTGGTTTCTTTGCTTTTGTTTCTATCTGGAAGTTTCCATAATTAAACAAAAACAGCAACAAAACCCAAAAAACAGCAGTAACTCAGCAATTTGGAAGCAGAGGCTGCAGGGGGAGAAGGCAGGCGCTGAAGTCAGAAACATGCAAGACAGAGCTGTATAATCTCAGTTCCTTCCCCTCCTAAAGCCTCAATTTCCCCTTCTGTAGAACAGGCATGATTGTAGGCCCTATCTGCTAGGATTGCCGTGAGGATCCCCTGAGATTTTTCCTGCAAAACCCCAAGCCCAGTAAGACAGTAAAGCTGCCCATGTCTGTGCTAGGGTCTCTCTGCCTTGCTGCTGTTGGCATCTGGGGCTTCATACTTTCTCGTTGTGGGGTGGGATGGAGGCTGTCCTGTACTTTGCTGACATTTGGCATCATTCCTGGCGATCTCATAGTTGTGGCCGCCAAAAATGTGTCCAGATACCGTCTGATGTACCCTGGGGGCAGGGGTGGTGTGTAATTGCCCCAGCTGAGAACCGAGGTCCAAGCCTTTATCTTTGTTGCTAATTAACAGTAATCCCCTTACCGTGTGGAGGAACACTGGCCAAGGTAGACTCTAGGGTGTGTCGCTCATGCCCCGGTAAATGACACAGGCAGCTGTAAGGTTTATTGCCCCCACAATGGGATTTACACGGGCGAGCGTGTAGGTTTTTTGGGTACCCAGAGTCATCTCTGAATTTTGAAAAATCTTCAAGGAGCTTGGGGAATTTTTTTTTAAAGATTTTATTTATTTGACAGAGAGAGATCACAAGTAGAGAGAGAGAGGAGGAAGCAGGCTCCCTGCCTAGCAGAGAGCCTGATGTGGGACTCGATCCCAGGACCCTGAGATCATGACCTGAGCTAAAGGTAGAGGCTTAACCCACTGAGCCACCCAGGCAGCCCGAGCTTGGGGATCTTGACAGAACACCTTGAATATACAGAATTCTTTCACCCTCTTCGAGAAGGTAACATTTTAAAAATTTCAAACCATTGAATGCCCTTCACAGAGACGTGAGAAAATACGGAACAGGAAATAGAAACAGGAAACTCACTCATAACTTGAATGCTGTCGCTCAGAGAGAATGTCTATTACTGTGGGGGTGTGTGTGTCCATAGAAATGGGACATAAATGCTTTCTGACCTGCCTTTTTCATTTAACAGCACATCTGGGGCAGCCTTCCATATGGCCAAGCAACCAATCGTCTTCCACAAAATTCTTTTCTAGTTCCTGCGTAACCACCCATGGCTCCCCGTGGGCTGAGGGATAGTCAGGCTTCACAGGGGAAAAGGTTGAGGTCATATTTGCAGCAAACCAGTCCTTTGTAGATGTTATCTGTGCAGGTGGGGGCCGGGGACCACAGACCTCATGCAGGAGGAAGGCGGGGTTGGATTCTGGGAAGTCCTATTTGCCTCTAGGATGAGGAACAGACATTTTTGGCTGCTATTCATTCTTTCCAGGGCCTGACCACAGCCTGTCTTTCTGGTCATACCCCCCATTTATTGCATTCTGTCCCATTACTGCACTGGAATGTATTTACCTATCCTCTGGTTTCCATCAAGGGTTGTTTCCTGAGCAAAGAGCAATAAATGTCTTGACCCATATATGCTTAATCCTCATTATCGGCAGACTCCATATTTGCAAATTCAACTACTTCTTAAAAATTTCTTTGCAGCCCCAAAAGCCACACCTGGAGTGCTGTTGGAGTCATTCATGGGCACGTGCATGTGCAGAGTGGAGGAAACGTTAGTCATCCAGCATGCCTGCCACCGGCTGAGGTCCAGCAAGGCAACAATGTTCGGCCCTCTTGTTTCAGCTCTCCTAATGTTAGCATGTGTCCTTTCACTGTATACTTAGTATTTTGTGCATTTTTGGCATGGGTGTGCATTTAGGGCATGATCTGCTATTTAATATAGCCCCCAAGTGTAGGGCTCAAGTGTAGTCTAGGATTCCTAAGTGGCAAGGAGGCTGCAGTGTGCCTTAGGGAGAAAATGTTTGTGTTAGATAAGCTTTGTTCAGATAAGAGTTACAGGGCTATTGGCTGTGAGTTCAATGTTAGTGAATCAACTATATAAATATATATTAATGAACAACGTATATATTAAATAAGGTGGCTTCAAACAGAAACACATATAAAACAAGGTTATATATATATAATATATACTATTATATATATATTATATTATCATATTTTATTTTATTATATATTTTAATGAATTTAATAATACATTAATAAATCATTAATTATAAATTGTATCATATTTATATATTATATATTATTATTTAATAATATATATAACATAAAATATAGAATATATAATTATATATAATATAATAATATGAATAAATTGTATTGTTTGATATATTTGATTTTATTAAATTTAATTAAGAATCTATTATTCAATATTTAATATCATATAATATATTAGTATATTTAATATATAAAACATAATAATAAATTAAATAAGTCAATAAATTTTAATGATACATATTTTATTTTAGTTATATAAGTATTATATAATATATATAATATTTTATATATAATACAATTATATATATAATAAGTTTTTAATATATATTATGTTTTTAAAGATTTTATTTATTTATTTGTCAGAGAGAGAGAACACAAGCAGGCAGAGTGGCGGGCAGAGGCAGAAGGTGAAGCTGGCTCCCCGCTGAGCAAGGGGCCCAATGCAGGACTTGATCCCAGGACTCTGGGATCATGACCCAAGTGGAAGGCAGCCGCTTAACTGACTAAGCCACCCAGGTGTCCCAAAACAAGGTTATATATTGATTGGTTGATGAAAATGCCATGACCGCAGCCTACAGGAACCTAGTCCTATATGTCCCCTAGGAGCAATGATTCAATATTCAGTAATGAAGTGTTTGTGGTGACTTTATTATAGAGTATGACAATAGTAAATAATGGGAATTGAGTGTATTGTTGCATCCAACCATGATTATGGCCTTAGGATAAATTTCTGAGAATGGAATTACTGAGCTTAAGTAGAATAGCCCTACTGAGAGGTCTTTTGAGTTTGTATCAGTTAGCTCTGATTATGCAACAAACCTCAGTTTCCCCTGTAAAATGGAGATAAGAAAAACCATATTAATTTTCATCTGCTTAGGATGAATAGTCCTGGAGCTAGAGCCTGGCAAGTTGGTAACACTGGGCCTAGTGAGAAGTAAGTACATGCTTAATAAGTACCAATTCCTTTAGAGTATGTATTTGTATTCAGGATCTGGGGCAGGTGCTCTCACAAATATAATTTCAGGTTAGCATCACATTTTCTTGCCCAGTGAAGAGATAAGGAAACTGAGGCCCCAGAAAGTGATGTGATTCACCTAAGATCCCAGGGTCAGGAGGACCTGTAGCAAGGCCGATCATTACACCAAGGCTTCCACCATCAGCTCAGTCCATCCTGGGGATCTTGCATGGACTCAGTCCTAGCATGGGCTGGGCCCTGTGCCAAGTGTGCAAACCATTTTCTCATGGATGCTCCCACGTCATGAGGTGGTGTCAGAGGAGGCTGAGTAGGGAGTGGGGATGTTCATCCCTGCTGGGTGGTCATGAGGCTGTCCCCCCATTGGCATTGGTGGAGACCACAGGAGGAGTCTAGATTTCTATCCCCACCTGATGAGATGATGTGCATGTCTCTCTCCACTAGGGTGGCCTCAGAGGAGTCATAATAGAGAGGCAGGAGTTTTGCCACTATCTGATATAGTCCTCAATGTATGTAGAGAAAATCTTTAAGACAGTTGTATAACAAACAGAGCTGACATAAAGGGAAATACATTTGCTATACTTCACTTGGACTGGTAAAATGACACTGGTAGATGGTGAACACATCTATAGATATATAGAGATAGATACATAGATACAGGCTCATCCTATCTATCATGTAATACTTAGAGCAACCACTAAAAAAAGCCCCACACAGAAATAAACTAAAAAATACTAGGGATAGATCAAAATGGAATTAAAAAAAAAAAAGTTCAAGTAACCCACAAGAAAGCAGAAAAAAGAAAATAAGACAAATATAAAGTAGAACAATCACAAAACAAAATGTCAGATTAAGCTGTAACGTATCATTGCCTTAAATGTAAATGGTCTAAATACACTAATTAAGAGATGGAGATTGGATAAAAAAATATGAACCAACAATATGCAACCTATAAGAAACTCACTTCAAATATATCCGTATAGGCAGGTTGAAAGTAAAAGGAAGGAAAAAAGATATACTATGGAAACAGTAATCAAAGGAATTCAGGGTGACCATGTTAATATCAGATAAAGTATATTTCAGAGCAAAGAAAACTACCAGGCAGAGAGGGATGCTCTATAATGATAAAAGGGCAATCCCCCAAGAAGACCTAATAATCTTAAATGTGTATACACCAAACAACAGGACTGCAGGACATGTGAAGCAAAAACTGATAGAATTGAAAGGAGAAATAGACAAATCCATCCTTATAGTTTAAGATTTCAACATGCCTCTCTCAACAATCAAAAGAACATCTTAATAAAAAAATCATCAAGGATACTCTCAACTGACAGGCTCTGATTGGCATTTGTAGAACACTGTTGAAGCACAACAGGACACATATTCTTTTCAAGTACCCACAGAACACATAGCAACACAGACTCGATCCTGGACCATTAAAAAGAAACTCAGGAGATGCCAAGTGGAGTGTGTGCATTTTTGATAACTATGTACATCTGTTGACTGTACAGTTTGAAATACTAGGTTTTTTTTTCCCATCAGGTTTTATAAAAATGCAAAAACAAAACAAATCTTTGGGGCACTTGGCTGGCTCATTGGGTAAAAGCATGCGACTCTTGATGTCAGGGTCGTGAGTTCAAGCCCCACGTTGGGTGTGAAGCCTACTTAATTAAGATTTAAAAAATTCTAAGAAAAGAAGCTTCAACAAATTTTAAAAGAATTAAATAAACTGTACAGTGTGTCCTCTGATCATGATGCAACCAAATTAGAAGTAATACCAGAAAGATAACAGGATAATCTCCAAACACTTCAAAACTAAATAACACACTTATAAATAATTCATGAGTCAAAGAGGACGTCTTCAGGGCAATTTAAAAATACATTGAACTGAATGAAAATGACAATACAATATCAAAATGTGCGGCACACAGCTAAAGCAGTACTGAGAAGGAATCCTATAGTACTAAATTCATATCTTACAAATGAAGTACTAAATACATATAGTAGATAAAGTCTCATATCAATAATCTAAGCTCCTACTTCAAAAACCTAGAACAAGAAGAGCAAAATAAACCCAAAGTGAGCAGAAGGAAGGAAATAATAAAGAGCACCAATCAATGAGATGGAAAATAAAAAACAATAAGAAAATCAGCGAAATGAAGAGCAGTTCTTCGGAAGGATCAGTGAAATTGACAAATCTCTAAGACTAAGAAAACAAGAAAAAAAGAAGACACGACTTACAAATATCAGGAATGAAACAGGAGCTATTACTACAGACCCTCTAGGCATCAAAAGATAATAAGGACGCTCTACAAACAACTCTATGCACATAAATTTGGCAATTTAAGTGCAGTGGGCCAATACCTTAAAAAACACAAACTACCATAAGTCACCCAATATGGAATAGATAATTTGAATAGCAAAAAAACTATTAAGGAGATTGAATTTGTAATTTAACTGCTCCCCCTCAAAAAAAAAAAAAAGTCTAGATCCATACGGTTTCACTGGAAAAGCCTACCCAACATTTAAAGAATTAACAGCAATCTACACAATCTCTTCCAGAAAATAGAAGAGAAGATAAACACGCCCCACCTCATTTGATTAAGGCAGTGTTACTCTGCCTTATCAAAACCAGGCAAAGAGTACAAAAAAGGGAAACTATAGATCAATATCCCTCATTAGTTTAAAAACAAACATGCTTAAAAACACATTAGCAAATAGAATTCAGCGACATGTAAAAAGAATTAAGCACCATGACCAAGTGGAATTTATTACAGGGATACAAGGCCAGGTCAGTATTCAAAAATCAATCAGTGTAACCTACCATGGTAATAGGCTAGAACAGAAAAATCATATGATCATATCATTTGATGTAAAGAAAACATTTGACAATATTCAAACCTATTCATCATAAGAACTCTTTCAAAAAGTAAGAATAAAGAGGGAACTTTATTATTATCGAAAATAAAACTTTATTATTAAAATACTAAACTAAACTTTCACAACTTGATGAAGAGTCTGTACAAAGAAAATCTATAGCTAATATCACAGTTCATGAAGGAAGACTAAATGCTTCTGCCCTGAAGTCAGGAATAAGGCAAGGATGTTTGCTCTTACTATTTAGTCAACATAGTACTAGAGGTTCTAGCCAGTGCAAGAAGGCAAGAAAGGGGAATAAAGGCATAAAGATCAGAGAAGAAAAAATAAAACTATCCCTCTTTATAGATGACATGATGGTCTGCATAGAAAATCCCAAGGAATCTACAAAACACTTCCTGGAACTAATAAGTGAGTTCAACAAAGTTGCAGGCTACAAGTTAAACATACAAAAGAAAGAGTTGCATTTCAGTACCCTACCAAGTAACTCATAGACACTGAAATTTAAAAATACAATGCTATTTATAATCATAAAAAAATAACTTAGGTGTAAATCTCACAAAACATGTACAGGATTTATATACTAAAACCACACAACACAATGAAAGAAATCATATGATATTATTGATTGAAAAATAGTATAGTAAAGTTGCTGTCACTTCTTCCCAAACTGATATATGGGTTTTATATTCCTATAAAATTCCTATAAAATCTCAGATTTTTTGTGCAGATGTAAACAAGATTATTATTATAAAATTTATATGGAAAGGCAGTGAAATTAGAATAACTAAAACATTTCTTTAAAAAGTATAAAGCAGGGGGCGTCTGAGTGACTCAGTCAGTTAGGCATCTGCCTGTGGCTCAGGTCATGATCCCGGGGTTCTGGGATCAAGTCCCACGTTGGGCTCCCTGCTTGGTGGGGAGCCTGCTTCTCCCTTTCCCTCTGCTGCTCTCCCTGCTTGTGGTCTCTCACTCTCTCTGTCAAATAAATAAATAAAACCTTAAAAAAAATTTATTCAACAAAGTTATATTTGGCTGGCTCAGTCAGAAGGGCATGTGACTCTTGATCTCTGGGTGGTGAGTTTGAGCCCTGCATTAGGTATAAGGATTACTAAAAATAACTAAATAAACTTAAAAAAAAGAATAATTTGACATGGATCATGGAATTCTTAGATTTAATACCAAAAACATGATCCAAAAAAGGAAAATTGACAAACTGAATATCAAAATTAAAAATATTTTCTCCACAAAAGACTACATTAAGGCGATGAAAAAAATACTTCCCACTGGGAGAAAATTTTGGAAACCACATATTCAAAAGAGGATTAGTATGTAGAACATAAAAAGAACTCTCAAACTTAACAGTCAAAACACAAAAGTCTCAGTTAAAAAAATGGGCAAAAGACAAGAAGAGAGAAACAGATGGTAACTAAGCATATGAAAAGATTTCAGGGGTGCCTGGGTGGCTCAGTCAGCTAAGCATCCAGCTCGGTTTTGGCTCAGGTCATTATCTCAGAGTCATGAGATCAAACCCCACATCTGGCTCCATGCTCAGCAAGGAGTCTGTTTCTCTCCTTCTGCTACTCGTCCCCCCTCCTCTGTGCTTGCTCTTTTGCTTTCTCTTAAAATAAATAAATAAAATCTCGTGTGTGTGTGTGGGGGGGGGTTTAGATTTTATTTATTTATTTGACAAAGAGAGACACAGCGAGGGAGGGAACACAAACAGGGGAAGCGGGAGAGGGAGAAGCAGGCTCCCCGCTGAGCCGAGAGCCCAATGTGGGGCTCAATCCCAGGACGCTGGGATCAGGACCCAAGCTGAAGGCAGATGCTTAATGACTGAGCCACCCAGGGACCCCTCTTTTTTTTTTTTTTTTTTTTTTTTTTTTTTTAAATGAAAGATTTCAACATTGTTACCCACCGGAGAAATGCAAATTAAAACCACAATGAGATACCATTATATACCCATAAGAACGGCTAAAATAAATAATAATGACAACACCAAATGCTGGTGAAGATGAGAGAAACTGGATCGTGTATGGTTTTCTGTTTTGGTTTTTTTTTTTTTTTAAGATTTTATTTACTTACTTGACAGAGATTGCAAGTAGGCAAAGAGAAAGAGAGACAGAGAGGGAAGCAGGCTCCCGGCAGAGCAGAGCCTGATGTGGGGCTTGATCCCAGGACCCCGGACTCATGACCTGAGCCAAAGGCAGAGGCTTTAACCCACTGAGCCACCGAGGCGCCCCTGGATTTCTGTTTGATAGGGGTATAAAACGGTACAGCCACTTTGGGGAATAGTTCGGCAGTTTCTTAAAATACTAAACATACAATTATCATGCGACCCAACCATGGTACTATGTGGCAAATATTTTTTTTCATAGAGAAATAAAAATTTATGTTTACACAAAAACCTGAACAAATGTCTATAGTGTTTATAGCAGCTTTTTGGGTAAGAATCTGCTCCAAACTGGAAACAACCCAGGTGTCCTTCACGTAACGAACAGTTAAACAGGGAAATAGCCATACCATGGAATACCACTCAGAAGGAATAACGAACAAATACTCATATGAGCAACAACCTAGGTACATCCCCAGGAATTTATACTGAGTGAAAAACAACAACAACAACAACAGTCCCCAAAGGTTGCATACTATATCATTTCATTTGTCATTCTTGAAATGATGGAATTAGAGAAATTGGGAAGAGAGGAGTGGTTGCTTGCCAGGAGTTAAGGAGGAGGTGGTTAGGCAGGAAGTGGGTGGGGCCATGAAACGGGGGCTGTGATTTTGTGGTTTTGGTGATGTTCTGTATCTTGACTGTATCAGTGTCAACATCCGGGTTATACTGTACTATCATTTTATAAGACGTTACCACTGGGGGGAACTGGGTAAAGGGTACATAGGATCTCTTTGTATTATTTCTTACGCTTGCATATGATCTACAGTTATTTCAAAATAAAAAATTTAATTAAAAAAAAAGGCAATCCAGGGGCACCTGGGTGGCTCAGTCCGCTGAACGTCTGCCTTTAGCTCTGGTTGTGGTCCTGGGGTCCTAGGATAGAGCCCCACGCTGGGCTCCTTGCTCAGTGGGAAGCATGCTTCTCTCTCTCCCTCTGCCTGCTGCTCCCCCTGCTGTGCTCGCTCTCTCTCTCTCTGTCAAATAAATAAAATCTTTTCTAAAATCTTAAAAAATAAAATAAAATAAAATAAAAAAGGCAATCCATCTGTAGCCACTCATTTCCAGCTCCTAGTCTGCAGACAGGTACTCAAAGCAGGAAGAATTGAGATTTATTGATGTAGCATGGATTTTAATATTCTCTGAGCTTTGTCCTCTTCTGTCACTCAATTAGGGGTCTTGCCTGCTGAGATTACTCTAGAGGTTTCTAGTCTCTCATGTATTTAATATTATTATTTGTTAATGCTTCCACTGGGCTAATTCACTCAGCTTCCAGGTTGCCTGGGCAACCCAAGACTAATGTCCCCATTTGGTACAAAGAGAAACCAGAAACACGAAGTGCTGAGGAGCTCCAAACGCAGGCTTCCTAATCCTTTATTCTGCATACATGAGCGGGGGCGCACCTGTGGCATGTAGCATTCGGAATCACTCTTATTTTTCCTGATCATTCAATTCCCCTTCATTTAGCACACGTCTTAGGTCATTTCAGAAACTACTGGCAAAAGACTCTAAAACCCAGCATCTCACCTTGGACTGGAGTCCCTTCATTTAAGGGCCAGCTCAGGCAGAGCCAAGATTACCTTCAGACTCACAGCGGCTTTGCTGTGGATTCAAGAACAGGGAGATGCTGGGTTTTCTCCGGGCAAAGGGTTGCACAATCTTCCTGCTCTTTCTGGAAGTAGCAGCTCTCAGCTGACCACATCCAGGGCAGGTGTGGGGTGGGGTGGTGAGATGGCCTTGTTTCTTGTGTAAGAATCACTACTCCCAACCCAGGGATAAAACTAGGAATTGAAACAGGCACCCGGAAGGCAAAGGCCTCAGGAACTTTCTTTCTCAGTGTAGTCCAGTCCTCTCTGGTACTGTCATCTGGGGGAAACTGGCGTCATGGAAAATTTTACTTCTGATTTCATCATTGAGAAAACTGGGCTAAGTGAATCAACAAGTTTTAAACATCTGCTGTGTGGCAGGCACTGTGCAGGATGCTTTGCTGTGCCTTAATTCACTGAATCTAGATCTTTGAATCTTTAAAACCCCACCCCGAAGTAAGCATTTGGATGAACCCCACCATATAGATAAAGAGAGTAAGGCCAGAGAGGGGAAAATGATTTGCCCAAGGTCATGAGGTGGGTACGTAGGGGAGCTTGAAGTTAAGGCCAAGGCCACCAGGATCCAAAGTCGCTGTTTTTTCTATTCTTTCTTGCTGCCATAGAGGCAGTTTAATGGAATGACTAACCCACAGTGGGTCCAGAGTTCTGCCATTAGAGGGATGTGGCTTTTATCTTTAGCTCTGCCTGGCTCAAGTTGTGTGAACTTGAGCAATTAATTTCTTATTTTCTTCACCTTTATAGATGGGGATTAAGAATCATTTCTGCAGGGACACCTTGGTGGCTCAGTCGGTTAGGCATCTGCCTTTGCCTCAGGTCCTGGTTTTGGGGTCCCTGGGATGGAGCCCTGAATCGTCGTCTACATGCTCAGTGGGGAGTCTGCTCAAATTAATAAATGAGTTATTAAGAAAAAAGAATTGTTTTTGTAGCCATTGGATTGTTGGAGGAATTTCAGGAGATTTTGTGTTCAAAGCACTCTTTAGTGCCTGGCAAATATAAGTGATGTTCAATGTAAGCAATGATCTGTTC
Organism: Enhydra lutris kenyoni; assembly: GCF_002288905.1. Classification (NCBI taxonomy): domain Eukaryota; kingdom Metazoa; phylum Chordata; class Mammalia; order Carnivora; family Mustelidae; genus Enhydra; species Enhydra lutris. Next base: position 16,385,944 of record NW_019154130.1, on the reverse strand, counting down.
CCAAAGAGTAAGTTAGTTTGGTTCCCGGTTCCTTCGCAAAGCACTTGCATCAACCTTCATTTCCACCCAAATCACTCAGAGCTCCGCTGCTAACAATGCCCTTGTTTCACTAAAAATAGGAATCATGATAACAGCCGATGGTTTCTGTGCATGACCAAATGCCTGGGTGCTTCCCCAACTTCATCTCATTTAAATGACATGAGCAGCAACAGCTAGTAAGTTGCTGTGGAAGGGGTGCTCCTGTGAGTGGCTGCTTGAAGGCAAAAGGACCCCCCCCCCCCACCCCTTTGCCAAGGCCCTGCAGTGGCAGCATCATTTGCTGAGGGCTCATCACAAGTTAGCCAGCCTGCTAAGTGCGTTACTGAGCTCACGGAATCCTTCCGGAAGTGGTCGCCACAATCCCTATGTTACTGATGAAGAAACTGAGGCCTAGAGAGGATCAGTAAGTTGCTGTTATACCTCTTTTGGTTTGGATGGACCATAATTTACCTAACACATATTTCTGAGGCTAATGCTTAGGATGGAAAATGCGAAGATGCTTGCTTTGGGAAGTAGCCACCCCTCGGCAGGCCTGCTTTGTTCGTTCAGTTCCAAATTTCGGTAGTTCCGAACTTGGTTATTTCTGAAAGGGGCTCTGACGAAAAACAGGACAAGTTTTCGCTAAAGATCAGGAAATTCTGGCCTGAAGAGGTGAAGGGAACTGACACAGGACACAGTCTGATAGCAGCAAAGTTTGGGACTCGAATCAGCTGCTCTTTGGCCTGGGCGGCCCAGCTACTGAGCAAATGGGTAAGGGACTTTGGCCGGCAAAAGAAGGGAAGAACCTGTTCCTCACCTGCGAAATAGGGTCAAGACGGGACCTCCTTGGGGAGTGGTGTGGCCAAGCCCAGGGACAGCCAGCCTGTGCTAGGAATGCGACCATGGAAAGTGGAGGGACGGGTGGAGCGCTAGCAGTCCCCAGAGGTGGTGGTGGGAGGAGGGTGTGATGGGAGAGGGGGCGGAACTTTGGCTCGCAAAGGCGGGAGTTGGAGAATTCGGGGCGGGGCTTGGAGATTCAAGGTTTAGATAGGCAGTGGGCGGGGCTTGTGATGCCGAGAATCGGGTTGGGTCCGTGGGTGGGGCTTCCAGCAGAGGGGCGGGGTTTTGTGGCACCGTTGGGCCAGTTCGGACGCAGTGGGAGGGGAGGCGGGCTTAGAGAGCCAGGGTTTGCTAAGGGTTTGGATGGGGCAGTGGGCGGGCTCAGGGGAGCTGATGTTCCGGTTTTGAGGGGGTCTGGAAGAATCTTTGAGGATCCGGGGGATGTGGCCCTACAGAGCCGAGGCGGGCCAGTGGGCGGAGCTCCCGGTTCTGAGGGGCAGCGGGCGTGGCTAGGGAGCGCCCATGGGCGTGGCCCTCCGGCTTGTTGACTAGTAGGCGGTGCGTGTGCTTGAGTACCGCCTTCCTCCGCAGCCCACCAGCATCCCTCGGCGCGACCAGAGGGGGCGCTAACGAGAGTGGGGCGTGTAACCAGGGGTGGGAAGTGGGCTTTCCCTCCCGGAAGTGGGCGTGACGGGCCGAGCCCTAGGGCCCTTTGGTTGGGCGCGGCGCGGGGCGGGGCGGGGGCGGGGTCTGCGTGCGGCGGCGGTGGCGGCGGCGGCTGCCCGCGCCCCTCCCCCGCGCGGCGCTCAGTGCCAGGCGGGAGGCGGCAGCGGTTAGAGGCTTCGCTGGGCTTTGCAGCGGGGACTTCGGCGGCGGCGCCTCAGGCATCTCGGCCCTGGTGAGCAGCGCGCGCCTTGCGGGGCCGCTCGGGAGCGAGCTGGCGGGCCGACAGGTCCTCTCAGCATGTGCCGGCGCCGGCTGACAGGAGCCGGCGGGGCGTGGAGCAGGGCCCAGTGGAGGGGAGTGGGCTCTAGTGGGCGCGCGGGGCGCAGACCCTTGGGCCGCCCCCTCCTCCACGGCTGGTGTGCAGCGGGTTGGAGCAGGGGCTGCTGCCGGAGGTTCGGGACGGAACCGCTTGGCCTGGGGAGGGTGAACCGGGATCCCTGTGGGGAGGAGGCTGCCCAGGGGCGGCTTTCGGGGGTCCAGACGCCTCCCGGCCGGGTGAACAACCCCGGGTCGGGTGGGGAGGAGCTGTCTGAGGAAGGGTTTTAGGGATTGGGGACCCGCCTGGCTGGGTGGGGTCTGGGGTGGTGAGGGTCTGTTCGGGGTTAGGGCGCCGAGTCGGGGGGCGCCGGGCCTGGGGGCGGGGTTTGAGTCGCCCCAGGGAGCGAGTGGGTGGGGGGCCAGGGGACGGGCTCACATGGGGCCCGGGCGAGCTGGGGCCCTGCGTGGGAGGGGCGAGGGCGGCGGTCTAGCCCGAGGGTGGCTGGCTGTGGGTGCGAGGCCGGCTCCGGGTCCTAAAGATCTAGCTCGGGGGTCGGGAAGGGCAGGGCTCGGCTAAAACTGGAGTAATGTGGTCGGGGGCGGCTTGGGAGAGCGAGGACCCGAGCGGTGGGGAGTGGCGGGCTGGGGGGGGGGGCGGTTGTTGGGAGAGGAAGAGCGGAGCCGGAACGCGGCAGGGTCGGGGGACTGGAGCGTCGGAGTGAACCGGGTGATTCAGAGATGTACTCCCCTAATAGCGGAGCAGCTGGCGAGGGACGCAGTCAAAAGGAGCGAGGTGCAGGTGGGGCTCCGCTGCGCCTAAATGACTGGGGATGAGGTCAGATGTAGAGGGTGGAAATGCAGGAACCCAGCTCTCCCTCCCGCCGGTCCACACCGGCGCGCACACACCAGCTCTCGGTCTCTCAAATGATTTGAATGTGTTGGGGGAAGTGGCAGGCTGCTAGGGAGAGCCGAGAAGAAAGGGGCTTCCTCTTGGAAGGAGGCGCTGGCCCTGCCGTCCTTTTTTGGGAGTGTTCAAAGGGTTTTGATCGCTGGAAAAGGAAACGTAGGCTTTACTGCATCGTGGTTTAGAATCACATCCTATATTTGGCCTTAATGTAGGCTGCCCTTGTTTTGTGGCGTCTCAAGTACTTGCTCTACATGTTGCTAACGTGGGATTCAGGGTGAGAAGCAAATTGCAAGTTGTTCATCTCCCCCAGGATAGAAAGATACAAAGGCCTTTCTTTCCTATAAGACATTTAAACAGAATTGGATGTAGTGAGTGTTTTTAAACTGGTATTGAGTGGCCAATGTCTTTACTTTTGGTAATAGTTATTACAAAATATTAGGCCCTTTTACCGCAGCCATTCTGCCTGGGATTACATTCTAAAACAGTACTTGTAGGGCTCTTAGTCACTCTATATAATAATGCATTTCATTGTCCTTATCTGGCAGAATTCTCTCCTAACACCAGGGCCTGGTAGAATAGACAAAAACATGATTAAGTATAAGCAGTTGCTTTGTACCGTCTGTTCATTTGTGAAGGCAAGTAGATATCTGTTTATATATCTTCACTTTCTGCATTCCCTGTAAAACTGAAGAAATGGGAAAAATCTGTTTTGGCCTTGATTTTGTATATTTAAGAAAACTAACTTAAGGAAAGTCATTTTTTATATTTTTTATTTTTTTGAGTGGAGATACACTTCAGAGACAGTGTTTGGATGTGAAGTCTGGTTAGTAACCCTTGGGTCTGAGAGGTTGCATAACTACTTGGGGGGAAGTGAAATAAAACTGGGAATTCTGTTCAATGTTAGGCTTCCATGACATGCACTGTTTTGTGGTAGGTGATAGTCATGTGTACTGAGGATTGAACAAAGATTGGTATAAAGGTCGGGTACACACCTTTTTGACAAATGCAGAATGTGCCTTGTCCATATTTATTTTTTGATTATTTGTGGAAGGTACATTGAAGCCTATTGAATTTTAATAGACACATAGCAGTGAGCTTTCACACTGCACACAGTATTGAATTTTTCATGTTCATTTGTTACTTTGCCTGCAGATTGTGCCAATTAGCATTTATGTCTATTACTTTACATAGTTCAGGATTAGGTTCAGGGTGGCACATAATACTTTTTAAACATTGTTGGATTTTTTGATTTACATTTTATGTTTAATGCACCTGTCACTTTTGGGACCTACTCCAACCATGAGGAAGAGAATCACTCCAGTGTGTGAAATGGAATGTTCAAAAGGATGAATTATCAGCTCTCAGTTATGTAACTGGAATGGCAAATTATTTAATACTTTGATTTGTCACAAACTGGTGCTTTAGAAACTTTTTTTTTTTTTTTTTTAAGATTGTATTTATTTGTCAGAAAAAAGAGGGAGAGAGCGCACATGCAGGGGAAGCAGCAGGCAGAGGGTAAAGCAGGCTCCCCACGAAGCAGGAAACCAGACTTGGGGCTCAATCCCTGGATCCCCGGATCATGATCTGAGCCGAACGCAGACTTTCAACCGAGTAAGCCACCGAGTTGCCCCTAGAAACAGATATTATTAACTGGGCTGTTTCGCCTTTGACTTTCTCAGAGGTGGAACAGTAATAAATTTGGGTGCCTCTTTCCTATGCAGGGTACAAATCCATGTTTGTTTTCCATATGGTGACTTCCCTGTGTTACTCTGTTTCTGAGTTATAAAAACTCTTTTTCGTACTTCTCTGTCTTTTTCAACTTAAGATGTCTTTTCTGTATTAAAACATGGAAATCCTCATGAATATTTCAGTATGACCTAGTACCTAGAATCTTAAGTAATAGAATCTCTCTGGGTTTTCTTTGCCCTAGTTTGGATCCTTTAAAATGAGTGAACAAAGTTCTTTATTCCTTTTTGAGAGCTTATTTGTACTTCAGTAATACATAATAGAATCTTTTTTTGTTTTGTAACTTCTTTTTGAGATATAGTTCACATACCATACAGTTCACCTGTCTAAAGTGTACAATTCAGTGGTTTTTATTATAGTCACAGAATTGTGCAGTCATCACCGTAGTTTTAGAGCATGCTCATCAGTCCAAAAAGAAACCCTGTACCTATTAGTGGTCCTCCAGCCCTGCCGTTCTCCTCCCTCCCCTGTCCTAGGCAGCCACGAATCTATTTTCTCTCTCTGGATTTGCATAATTTGGACATTTCATATAAATGGGATAATTCATATGGGGTCTTTTGTGTCTCTTATTAAGTATAAGGGTTTTCAAGGGTTATTTATGTTTTAGCATGTATCAGTACTATATTTTTTTAATGGTCGAGTAATATTCCACTGTGTGGATATACCATATTTTGTTTATCCATTCATTAGTTGGTGGTTGTTTGGGTCTTTCCCCCTTTGGGCTGTAATGCATAATGCTGCTATGAACATTCTTGTACAAGTTTCTATGTGGACTTGATTTAATTTCTCTTGGGACTTGCTGGGTCATATTGGTTACTCTGTGTTTAACTGTTAGAGGAACTGCCAGACTGTTTTCCAAAGCAACTGCATCATTTTACAATTCCGCCAGCATTGTATAAAGGTTTCAGTTTCTCCTCATTCTTGTCAACAGTGTTACTCTCTTACTTTTTGACTCTAGCCATCCTAGTGGGTGTGAAGCAGTATATCATGGTGGTTTTGATTTGCATTTCCCTGATGGGAAATGATGTCCTGCATCTTCTGAAGTAATTAGCAGATAATTGAATATTTTCTCTGGAGAAATCTTTATTTATATTTAGATGCTTTTCTTATTTTTAAATTGGATTATCCTCTTATTGTTATGAGTTATTTATATATTCCAGTTATGTAATATCTTATCAGATGTATGATTTACAGAATTTTTCTCTGATTCTGTGAGATGCCGTTTTGCTTTCTTGAGGTGTCCTTTGAAGCACAGAAGTTCTTAATTTTGGTAAAGTCCAATTTATGCATAATGGAGTCAGTTGATAACGGAGTTAGAAGTTACTTAAACCTTGGGTGCCTGGGTGGCTCATTTGGTTAAGCATTTGCCTTTGGCTCAGGTCCTGATCTCAGGGTCCTGGGATTGAGCCCCTCATCAGGCTCCTGCTCTGTGGGGAACCTGCTTCTCCACCCCCACCCCCATCTCTCCCTCTGCTTGTGCTCTCTTGCTGTCTCTCAAATAAACTTTTTTTTTTTTTTTTTTTTTTTTTTTAAGTTACTTGACCTTAAGTCACATCCCCATCAGTATTTTGGTTCTATAAATTAAAAACCAAATGTGAAAGTGTTAGGAAACGATTTAAATTAGTTCTCTATCATAAAGGGTTCATCAGGAACATGTCATTCCCCTGTTTAAATCCTCTGGTGGCCTTCCACGTCCTGTCTGTGGTTAAACTTCAAGGCTTCTTCATGTGGCTGTGGATCAGGGTGTTTCTGATTTCGGCCTGCCTCACCTCTTGCTACTCTCCTTCCTATGTTTTCATCTCTGTTGCCGCTTCCTGAAACTTCTCAGGCTTCAGACCATCTTGTGATGAACTTACCCTCCGCCCCAATCTGCTGAATCCCACTTGTCCTTTGGGATCCTTCATGAAACTTTCCTCATCCCTGTGGGCAGACATTGTCCCTGTCCTCACACATCAAACATTCATCACTACTGTCTGCTGCAGGGAACTAGACCTGAACTTGAGTTTACTGTCTGAAAGCACCTTCCATAGAAGCCAGAATATGAGAGAGAGGTACCTGACACGTTATACCAAGATTCCCTTGTTCACAGCTTGGTCTCAGGTGCCTTTGGGTTATTTGCTGAATGAAGGATTATTGAAATTAATTGGAAATATCTTGAGGACAGTGGGTTTCTCTGATGATTATTTACATCTCTGTTGCCTGTGTAAAGTAACAAAGTACAGGGGTATTCCCCCCTGTTTTTCTGGCACCCAAGTGCACCTCTTTCCAAAAAATTGCTCAGATGTAAAACCAAGCATTTGAAACATTTTCCTGAGGGCAGAACCTTCTCATCCAGGTTCTTTCCCCCTAATGAAAAGTGATGACTGGTGCATAGCCTTCTTAGTAGGACAGATGGCCAAGGAACATTTTTAGTTTAGTATAACTTAGCCACACCAAAGGCAGTAGGCCAGCCCTGATGGTACTGAGTCAGTCAGTACTGGAACCACCCCTGTGTACACCTGATGATGGGTGTAAACTAGGTTTTCAGGGCACAAGCCTTCTTGCCTTTCATTCTTTTGTTCATGCTCTGTTGCTTCTCTCAAAGAAGAGGAAAAAAAAAATGTTTTGTGCTCCTATGTTCACTCTTAATAGTTTCATTGAAAATACTCTACTTAGTATCTCTCTCTTTTTTAAGATGTATTTATTTATTTTAGAGAGAGTGTGTGTGTGTGCTGGGGTGGGAGGGAGAGGGAGAGAGAGAACCTCAAGCAGACAACATGCTGAGCGTGGATCCTCATGTGGGGCTTGATCTCATGACTTCAAGATCATGACCTGAGCTGAAATCAAGAATTGGACGCTCAACTGACTGAGCTACTGAGGCGCCCTGGCTAGTATCTTGAGAATTAGGAGAAACCAGCTGGCCATTTGGGAACATTGCTGCTGCTGCTGCTGCTGCTGCTTCTTTTTTTCTTTTAAAGATTATTTATTTATTTATTGGACAGACAGAGATCACAAGCAGGCAGAGAGAGAGTAGAAGGGGGAAGCAGACTCACTGCTGTGCAGAGAGCCTGATGCGGGCCTCGATCCCAGGACCCCAAGATCACGACCCGAGCAGAAGACAGAGGCTTTAACCCACCGAGCCACCTAGGCGCCCCATGGCTCCACTTCTTAATACCTGTGACTGCCCAGTTATCCCACCTCCCTGAGCCTGCTTTCTCTTCTGTGGTGAGGGATGCTAATGGTTCCTTACTGGACTAGCAAGTAGACCATGAATAAATTTGTATTCCCTCTGTCATCACTCTTAACGTCTGTTAATGAATGGAACTGGGGAGAATCAAATAGAGTAAGTCTAATACATTTTACTTCTGAAATTAAGCTATTAATGTATGGATTTCCACTCCCACCTTGGCATTTTAGACTTTGAATCAAACTTGAATTACTGAAGAGGGGAAAACTGTCTAATTTTAGGTTAGGAAGGTAATTTTAAAGATGAGGCAAGGTTTTGTTTTCTTTTTGCCTCTGTCTGTATTAGAAATGTCTATTTAGACAAGGTTCTCTTATTCAGGCCTCCTTTGTATTCAGTCTATCTATTTTAAGGAAAAATGTTTAGTTCCTGGAAAAGATTGATATCTTTTTAGGGTTTGGAAGGAGATTGCGCTGCAGTGCCTAAGACTCTGATCTGGTTATAATGTTAATGTAGTGTTGTGATAAACTAACGTTCTGTGTGGGAAAGAGCCTCAGTAGCTACATGGGATGTTAAATTGGGCCTGTCATATGAATTTCACATTAGTAACAAAAATGGTTCCCCCTGTTTGCCACAATAAAGAGAAATTAACGTCAAATTAATGCAAAGGTCAGAGTGAGAGAAAGTAGAATACAGATGGGTATATTTTGTATGACTGAAGGCAATAATTTCATAATACATATCCTCCTCCTTTGGTTATGAAATTGCCTATATTAATTTTTTTAAAATTATGAACATGGATCATACAAAGCACCAGTATCTTACTACCTTTTTTTTTCTTTTTTAAAAGATTTTATATATTTATTTGACACAAAGAGATCTGCCTACACAAGTAGGCAGAGAGAGGGTGGGTAAGCAGGCTCCCTGCCGAGCAGAGAGCCCAATGTGGGGCTCAGTCCCAGGACCCTGAGATCATGACCTGAGCTGAAGGCAGAGGCTTAACCCACTGAGCCACCAAGGTGCCCCTCTTACTGCCTTTCTAAGAATATATCATTTTAAGGTGTCTGGGAGATTATTTCTCAAGTCCAGAGGTCCTCATTCTTTTTTTCTTTTTTTTTTTAAGATTTTTTTTGTGGGACGCCTGGATGGCTCAGGTGGTTAAATGTCTTTCTTCAGCTCAGGTCATGATCCCAGGGTCCTGGGATAGAGTCCTGTGTCGGGCTCCCTGCTGAGTGGGGAGCCTGCTTCTCCCCTTGCCTCTGCTGTTCCCCCTGCTTGTGCTCTCTCTCTCTCTGACAAATAAATAAAATCTTTGAAAAAGAAAAAGATTGTACTTATTTGTCAGAGAGTGAGTGAGAGAGCAGAAGCGGGGGAAGCAGCAGGCAGATGGAGAGGGAAAAGCAGGCTCCCCACTAAGCAGAGAGCCTGATGTGATGTGGGGCTTGATCCCAGGGTCCTGGGATTGTGACCTGAGCCAAAGTCAGCCGCTTAACTGACTGAGCCACCCAGAGGTCCTCATCCTTGGCTATCCATGAGGATCATCTGTAGACCTTTATAAATACATCTGCCTGGGCTTGTGCTCCCTGGTGATTCTGAATCACAGCCACAGTGGAAAGTACCTTGTAGGTCAATTCCTCCTCTTACGGTGGAAGGTACTATTGTCATAGGAGCATGAGAGACTTGCCCAATATCAGGAACTTAACTGTTCCATCCCTCTTCCCCCAACTGCCTTCCACCTCCTTCCATGTGTCTTGTGAAATTTATTTTTAGAGTTGGTTGTGTCGAATTATAGTGTCTTGTCAATTTTTTTTTTAAAACAGTGTGAACCTGATGTACTTTCTCTTCTTAGTCCTTGACCAAATGCACCAGTTCCCTCTTAACCTTACACCACGGTCTTTTGCCAGACCTGCTCAACAGAGTTTGCCTCTTCAGTTTATCTTCGCTATCAGTAGTTTGTACCAATGTTTGTGTCTTTTTTCACATCTTTAGAATGTGCATGTATTTTATTTACCCTATCAGATTTGTCCAGATATTCAGGTCTTTTAAGATGCATTTTTGGGGAACTTAAGCGGAATCTCTTGGATAAGCCTTTGGTAGATTTGATTTCTTAGTTTTAATGTAAAAAAAATCCGTTTTTATTTCCTCAGTCTTATAATCTGACCGTTAGTAAACAGTGGTTGTAGGTATTTATCTCAAAAGTTTCAAAGACCAATTAATATTTCAAAGGTGCCTTTGCATTGCGTCTTGCCAGAATAATCGGCACCATTAGGCCATATGATATGGAGACACTAATTTTGATAAGAGCAACACGCGGGTACTGGAACTACACAGATTGTAACAGGCATAGTGAAAACCCTTTAGGGTCAGCAGAAGTTGATCACAGCTTTACAGTGTGGTTTTTCTGGCTCCATGGAACCAAGACAGACTGGGAATCTGGGCACAGATAGGGCTATTTGGTGCAGGAGCCTTTTTTGCCCCATTGTGGAGTCAGATGTGTGTCCCTATATTCTGAGAGGTGCTGAGGTCTTCATGCTGCATGAACAGAGATGTAATTTTTCAGTTTTGTGAGAGGCTGTAAACACGTATGGGAAAGGAAGTGAGGGGAGAGCGCTGCCTTTGGAGGGGGTGTTTTCCACTCTTGATATTGTAGGGGTTCTTGACAGAATTCACAAGCACCTACCTCCTCCTCAGGACAAATGTTTACTCACCCTTGTTTGCTTACTTCACATGAAAGATAATTAAATTCCTTTTCATAATGGTCAAGCATTCTTTTCTAGTTAAAGATTGTAATTCCTTTCATTCTTAGGAACTTAAAGAATTGAGCCTGACTTACAAATGCAAAAACTCAAATGCTGCGTGAGTGGGACCGTGAGTGCGACCAACCGAGAAACACATGTAAATTTGAGCTGTCCTCTCCCTTAAGCAGAAGAATTTATTGGGAGACCCATCACTTTACAAGCTAGACGGTGAATTAATTTTGTGGTTAGTAGTGTCTTTAGCTAAACATTGTCATCCTGGTTTTTCTTGGCAAGCAAAAGAGGGGCCCCGGCCAGCGAGGGCCGGCCATAGCTCCTGTGGGTGGTGTTCAGTAAGATGCATGTTGTCTGTTTTAGAAATAGAGTAACCTTGGACTTTCTCTCTTATCCAAGCTGTTGCTGCTTTACACTGCTACTATAGGTAAAGATAAGTTAGAAGTTTTTGGTTCTTTAGTACCCTGAGAGTTTCATTTTGTTCTTACACCACATAGAGATACCTTGCATGCACTGGGCTGAAATTGTCACGTGGAACAAATAATGGGTATCACCTGCAAAGGATGGTTGTGAACCATGCGGTTTTCTAAGACTGAATGGTTGAGGGCCCAGATGCAGTTTCTGTTTTGCAGGCACTGTGTACATTCAGTCCTCAACCCGGAACTGGGTTGTGTTCCAAAGTTGATCTCAGCTATTTGGAACTCAGATGGCATTTATGGTATAGATTTAGAATTACAAGTGGTGGGCAAGTTCCCAGCCTAGACTGAAGAAATGTGTTTAATTCACAGCCACAGGTTTTTCACCTTTTCATGGTGATCGTGGAGTCCTGTAAAACAGGGGAGGAACCGTGTTCTACCCCGACCAGCCCGTGCTGGCATCTGGTAGCCTCCTGCCCTGGCAGCCCTCCACAGGCTTCATCCTCCTTTCTTCATTTGAAGTTTCTGCTCCTCTGTTAAGCTGTAAAGCATATGGTTCAAATTCATTTCTACTAATGTGTTCCTGGATTGCCACAGTCACTTCTAGGCTACCACTGTTAGTAGCCTAGTTGGTACCACTGTTGCTACCACTGTTGGTAGCCAGTGTTAGGATGACTATGGGCTTTAATTAGATTATTTTCCTCACATCTCTTTACCCTTTCAGAGGTACAATATTAATATTTTTATTGTTGTTAATTTCTTTCTTTCTTTTTTTTTTTTTTTTAAGAAGAAATGCGGAGTGAGGAGAGGGAGAGAGATTATGCAGGTTCCACACTGAGCGCAGAGCCAGACTCGGGCTTGATCTCACAACCCTGAGATCATGACCTTAGCTGAAATCAAGAGTCAGACACTTAACCAGCTGAACCATCCAGGTGCCCCAATATTAATACTTTTAAAAAGGAATATTCCTGTTATAGATCATCTCTCTAAAATTTTGGCCTTCAGTCAGTGCAACAAGGTTTCAGGGGAAAAGTTGAGCTAAGGCGTGTGGGATCAGGGAGAGCCTATATAGCGAGGCTAGCTCTCATACCTGGAATCAGGAAGAAGCCTTGCCTGCTTTTGAAAGGTTCTTCCTGTTAACCTCTAAAACAGTTAGTTTGCTTTTTTTTTTTTTTTTCCTGAAATACTCATGATCCCTTTTTTCCGTCCCTTTCCTTTTGGAAACCACTCTGGAAAGGGTGTTAAGTTTTAGCAGTGACTTGGTTTCTGTGACCTTTGAGAAGTGGATCAGGGCAGGGTAATGGCTGTAAATTGGGTCGGCCTGTACTGGCCAGAGCTAGGCACCGATCTGTGTATTTCTGTTCCCTTATCAACTCTTACCAAAAAGCCCCTTCAAACAATAAGAAATAATTCACCTCTCTTTTTTCGTTGTTGCCTGAGGGGTTTGGATTGTCTGGTTTCCAAGAACTCATTCAAACATTTTTATGTATTAAGTATTTTACTTGCTTTTAAAATGTGTAATAGTTTAAAAAATATGTTACAGACTTCCTCTAGCCCTCAAGTGTATTAATTCCTTTTTTTTAAAGTAATATCTATGCCTAATGTGGGGTTCAAACTTAAAACCCTGAGATCAAGAGTCATGTCTCCACCGGCAGAGCCAGCCAGGTGCCCCTCAAGTATATATTTTTCAATACTGAATTCCATGTGGGACTGAGCTCCATGGGAGTTGAGAGGACAAGGTAGGTGTTGGAGAGTCAGCATCTATGGGACATGGAGTTGAGGCCCTAAGGGTGTATAAATTAGCACTTGGCTGATTTGGAACAGGTGTAATAGAGGAGGAATAGTGTAAGATGGATAGAGGAAATGGCCCAGATTGTGGAAGTCATGATAATAGACTATATATTCTATATGTAAAATATAAATATAGCTTTGATATGGAGTTACAAAGATGAAATGTAATTTGATGAATTAGATGAAAATGTAATTTGTGGATGTCACTAGTGTTAAGGATTCCTCTGAATTATATTTTGGGTTAAATGATTAGAAATTTAAAAATAAATATCTGTATGGAATTACTTTTCAGTTTGTGAAAGTGAGACCTAATACCACTATCTTTCACATTCCTTGAAGGCAGAGAGTACTCTGCATTTTCTGTGTCTCCTTTCCCAGCATGCTGCCTGGCACACAGTAGGTGTCCAATAAATGTTAGTTGAATAATTGAATTTCATTTTTTTTTAAAGTTTTGTGTTTTTTTAAGATTTTATTTATTTATTTGACAGAGATCACAAGTAGGCAGAGAGGCAGGCAGAGAGAGAGAGAGGAGGAAGCAGGTTCCCCGCCGAGCAGAGAACCCGACGCGGGGCTCCATCCCAGGACCCTGGGACCATGACCTGAGCCAAAAGCAGAGCCTTTAACCCACTGAGCCACCCAGGCACCCCTTGAATTTCAGTTTTAATGTGAGACGCTTGTGGTGGAGATGGTCAGTCTTCCCATTTTACTAGACGATGACTGTATCGAAGGGGGCATTTTCTGTGGTGTGGAAGGATTACTAATTGTACACATTTACTTGTTAAATTATTTAATGGTAATCCAACCCCATAATTTTCATTATAGATGTGTAACCAAAGTGTGTGTGTGTGTATGTACATGTTTGTTTATTGGAACATGTTTTATTTGTAAAGCACATTTTGGAGCTCTAATTATTTACAGCATGAATTCTGATGAAAAACAGGGTGACAGGGGCGCCTGGGTGGCTCAGTGGGTTAAGCCGCTGCCTTCGGCTCAGGTCATGATCCCAGGTCCTGGGTTCAAGCCCCACATCGGGCTTTCTGCTCAGCAGGGAGCCTGCTTCCTCCTCTCTCTCTGCCTGCCTCTCTGCCTACTTGTGATTTCTCTCTGTCAAATAAATAAATAAAATCTTTAAAAAAAAAAAACAAAACAAAACAGGGTGACATTACATATTGGTACTTCATTGCAAATTTACTTTACTGACTTCTTGAATAAGTTAAAAATACTGGTAGTTTGGGGTTTTTAGGTCTTTTGTTTTGTGGTTTAGTTAGCAGCTTTGATTTTAGAAGCAATTGAAGTAACATCCCTGTGGAAGCATGCTTTCATCTGGTGCGTTTTTCTTAAAATAGCTATGAAAAGAACCGTAATTTGTATCAAGATGAGGATTTGATAGTTAAGGTAGACATGAAGAAAATTGAGCTCTCTTTCCTTTCTCCTCTCAAGTTTCTTATCCTTTAATGCATTGACTGGCTGTTCAGTGTCCCCAGTGTGTCCTGAGGGCCCTCCAGGCCAGCCTGAGGGGAATCACAGAGAGGGAATTTCAGCCCTTTTTAGAGGCTCCTGGGCTCCAAGGTTTTAATGTGTTTGCATTCATCTGACTTGAGAAATTGACAAAAACTGGGTAGGGCAAACTATGTAGTATTCCAACTGTTGAATCATTTGGGGGTTCATTTGTGCGTTTTTAAAAAAAATTTTTATTTGACAGAGCGAGAGAGAGTGCACAAGCAGGGGGAGCATCAGAGGGAGAGGGAGAAGCAGGCTTACTCCTGAGCAGGGAACCTGATGTGGGACTCCATCCTAGGACCCTGGGATCAGGACCTGAGTCAAAGGCAGACTCTTCACTGACTGAACCACCCAGGTGCCCTCATTTGTGCATTATTAAAGTTTGAAAAACCATAGGCTTTTGTTTATATTGTATTAGTGATGCGTGATCACAAAGAAAGAATTGTTTTGTAGTTGTAATAAGTGATCATAAGAATTGTTCCGTAGGGGCACCTGGGTGGCTCAGTTAGTAGAGCATATGACTCTCTCTCTCTCTTTTTTTCTTTTTTAGTAGAGCGAGAGTGAGAGAGGGCATTGCCCGCACAGGGAGGTGGGGAGGGAGAGAGAGAATCTTAAGCAGCTCCACGCCCAGCATGGAGCTGGCTGTGGTGGCTCAGTCTCACATCCCTGAGATCACGACCTGAACAGAAAGAGAGTCAGATGTTTAACTGATTGAGCCACCTGGGCATCCAGAGCAGTCGACTCTTGTTCTCATAGTCATGAGTTCAAGCAGCATGTTGGGCATTGAGCCTACCTTAAAAAAAATCGTTTTGTAGTTGCGTGCGTGCGTGTGTGCGTGTGTGTGTATGTGTGTATTTCTGGCAATTTTTAGAGATTACTACTAATTTTAAATTAGTTTTTTTTTTTTTTTGCTTGTTTGTTATAAATGCAGTCTTTTAAAAGAGTATTAGGGATGGGAAGCCCCCTGATCTTTATGCTAGTCTTCTACTCAAAATGCTTTAAAGAGGATTCTTCTGACTTTCTTTTGAGGCATGTAGCAATTGTTTTTTTAGTTCTGTTATGCAGTCCAATTAATTTAACATAAAGAATTGGCTAATTTTCTTTTCAAATCTTCATTCAGTTTGGAAGGAAAGTAGAATTGGGGGTTGTGTTACAGTTTTGCCAACTAGAAGCTTCTAGTAATAGAATATTCACTCTCAAAATACTTAGCCCAACTGTTTTCTCCTCAGAGAGGGCTTTATTTGTTTATCTCACTTCCCTCGAGGTATTTTCATTTTATTGGTGAAATGAAAGGTATGATGTTTTTTCCTTAAGAACTGAGGTCTTTGGAAGGTAGTGGGTAGTGGGAAAGTATTTATTTGCTAGTAACTGCATTTTCCTCAGTGAAGTTACATTCTTCCCGTTTCTTGTACTTTGTTGTAGATACTGATATTCTCTGGGGGTTTTTGTCCTCTACTCCTTTTGAAGAGAGGTGTGCAGATAACACAATAGTTTGTATTTTTACAAAAAGGATGAGACAAAATGATTTGCCCAAGGTGGTAAGATTTTAAGAGTTATACTTTCCTCTTTCTATAGGATGTCTGAAAATTCTGGAGACATAGATTTATATTTAAACAGTATTAATTTCATTTTGAAGTCACAAGCTCAGTATGTTTACCTTCAAGCTCTAGATATGTCTGTGGCAGAGTACCTTAATTTTAAGCCATGACTCCAGTTATTAATCTGAAAAGCAATGATACATAATTTGAATTTTTTCCCTATTTTTTTCTTTTTTCAAACACCCTACTTATAGGGAGAAACCTTTTTTTTTTTTTTTGGGTCAGAGAGAGAGAGCACAAGCGGGGAAGAGGCGGGCAGAGGCAGAAGCAGACTCCCCGCTAATCAGGAAGCCTGATGTGACTCAATCCCAGGACCCTGGAATCATGACCTGAGCCAAAGGCAGAAGCTTAACTGACCGAGCCACCCAGGCATCCTGAGAGAAGGCTCTTTGAAGTTACTACTAAGACGTGGTTCTTTGCCCTGGCTGTTGACTCCCTTTGTGTGTGCTTCTCCATCCCAGCATTTGTCACAGCAGCACATTAATGTTAGTGTAAATGTTTGGTTATAATGCATGTCTTTGAGCAGATTGTAAGCTGCATGAGAGCTAGAGCCAGGTCTCCTTGCTCAGCATTGTGTCTGCCATGTCTAGCATGATCCCAAGCACATGAGCAAAGGTCAATAAATATTTGAATAAATGAATGATGAGGAGTAAAGACCTATTCAGCATTCACAGTTGTGTGTTTGTGTTGTTTGTATAACCCTGTGAGGGCTAGTAACTAATTGAGTTCTCAGTGAATTTTGTGTCTTTTATTGGAGGATTGTGGGCTGGCTCCCAATGAAAGAAGCATTTCGTATCGATTTGTAGGCTTCAGATTACAGTAGGAGCCCCAGAATAATATGGTAGTCGTCCGTTTTGTAGATGAAGAAACCAACAACCATAGGACAAAAATGATTTAATGGTTAAGTGACTTCCCACTCTATATGGCTGTTCCCTTAAAGCATTGTCAAAAGTATATGTTTTGTCACTGCCCAGGGTATAGGGTAATAAAAAGGGAAGACAAATTCTTCAGTGAAAGGTGATTACTTTGTTTTTTTGACATTGTTCGTTTTGTCTATGCCTACCCTTACGAAGATCTTCATAAAAATGTCTTTTTAAAAAAACCCCAAAGATCTGGGAATCCAGTAATTTTGTTTCCTGATACAAGTATAGTGGTAAAGAATTACTAAAATTTTATCCCAAGAGTAACTCCATCTGACTAAGTGCAAGAAACAGACTTAGCAAGTTTGAACAGTCATACAGTGTGCTTTTCACCAGTTGTTGATAAGAGAAGTAGGTCATCGGTACAGAAAGAGTATTTCGAAACACATTCATCATTAATTTTTAAGTGAGATTGCTGGGTCAGTCATGTCTGTAAAAGTTCTGCAGTTGATATGAGAACTCTTGGGACTAATTTGGCTCTTTGATGAGAAGAGGTTTAGCTTCTGAGACTAGTCTCCTGTGGTACGCTTGAGGGAGATGGTGTAGCCTCTGATTCTGATCTGCAGTGTTGTTCTCTGGGCAGTGTTCTCTGCCTGCCTCTCTGTCTCTGTGATGGAGGTTTCTTACGCAATTCTTTTTTCAAAGCTCCAGGGATGGGGAGAGGTGGTTGTGTTTATGAAGATGCTGGTGATAAGCAGCAAATTGGGAGAATATGAGGAATAGTAAACATGTCATCCTTGCACATGACCGTAGGAAAAAATCTGCTCTTATTTTGGTAGTGCAGTAACAAAAATATACTTCTGTTGTTGAAGAGCTGGAGATGACCCCTAATACCTTATAATCTCATGTTTTAGCACCTATAAAATTTCTGTAATATCATATTATTATTATATTTTAAGTGAGTTAGAGGTCCTATTAGGGCATCATTTAGTTGATAAAGGGTCTCTCTTTAATTCAAGTGTGAGAGTTAATTTGAAGATTTTAATTTTTTGCATTTGGAATCTTTATATGTTGCTATTTTGCTGTTCATATGTTGATTTCATTTTTAAAGTTTTGGCTTTATTGAGGTATAGTTGACATGAGATTGTGAGATGTTTGAAGTATACCTTGTGGTGATTTGATTTATGTTCTGTAGCTCATTTCACTTCTCGTCAGACTTCATTTTTAGCAGTCGTTTTCATAGCTTCCCATTCTACTCCAGGTCATCAGTCAGTGAGTGTTTATGTCACTATCAGGGGTCCTTCGCTTCCTTCTCTAACAGCTTCATAAAATGACTACAGAATTGCAAAAGGTAAAAGTAGGAGTTCTTAGAAAGCTTTAAGAAGTATAAACCTGTTCACTATACCTTGCCTTTTAGAAGTTGCCCTTGATATATAGATTTCTAGCTTTTTATGTGTGTCCTTCTGTGCATTTCTCTTAGACAAAAAAGTGCATAGTCCTCTGGCATTAAGCCTAAGGGTTTTCAGTCGGAAGTAAAGATTTGCTTCCTTTGGCCTATTTAAAGCTGTTTGTCTCTCAGTCTTTGAATGTTTACAGCCAGTTTCTATATTTTTATAAAATGTGAGCAAAATGCGATTTCATATTTAAAAATCGCACAAACAGGCCAAGTGGAACTGTGAACTGTTGAGGCAGCGCCGCCACAGAAGAGCCCTGAGTGGCATATTGGCTGACGTGGGAAAGCCAAATTGTATGTATGATGGGGAGTTTATCATTGAAAAAGTATGAAACTTCAGGGGGCGGAAAGTTGAACTGCCCTGTATTTTGTGGTTCAAGGTCATTGTGTCTCTCTAGAAGTCTTTTATCTTTGGGCAAATCGCATAATGTTTCTGTGCTGAAAATGAAGGGCCTGGAATTGATGAGCTTTGGAACATTTTCCACCCCAGGCTTCTGTGAGGACTGAGTCTGGATGCTTCTTGGTGGATCTTGTGTTTTCTTTTTGTTCTTTCCTGGAAAGATTTAAAAACTAAAATGATAATGGGTCACTGAATTGAAACAAAGTACATTTATAATTGATGCCTCCTTCTTGGTATTTTGACTATTACCTGTATGAATAATGGTAATGGGAGGAAACTACTTGGAAGGCAGGAATGAGGGTGAATTTCCCCCTTTGGTCTTACCATTCTTGATGTCATAATAAATTTGAACCAACATCAAGGCTGTTCCGTACTTGCAGTCCGTTGTCTTAAGTGGTCAGCTGTTTTTCTAGGGGGGAAAAAGGTGGGGTTTTTTTTCCCAGCA
Organism: Enhydra lutris kenyoni; assembly: GCF_002288905.1. Taxonomy (NCBI): domain Eukaryota; kingdom Metazoa; phylum Chordata; class Mammalia; order Carnivora; family Mustelidae; genus Enhydra; species Enhydra lutris. The sequence goes on along the minus strand of NW_019154130.1, from coordinate 16,367,073 downwards.
CCTCAGTGTCGTCAGTGGAGTCCGCATCTCTTTCAGCCATAGCTGCCGTGTATGAGTTCTGTTGTGTATATGACTTTCTTTTGTGCTTTGTAAGAAATGTTGCATGTGGTCTTTTTCCTTCTTTTTTAAAACAACTTCTGTTCAAGTAGGTAAATTTTGGCACATTTTTTTTCTTGGAATGTGTCATTTATGAATCTGTTAATTAAGAATTGGCTGCAGTTAAAATGATTTGTTAGATGCATTCAAGTGCCACTGGTAGATTTTATTTAAGAAAATTCAAAACACCTCGGTCATCTCATATCCATAATTGGTGAATGTTAAATTTTTGTATTTGATCGGAGCACCTCCCATATTTGGTTTGTGCGTCTGCTCTCTTGTGAATGTCTATTCTACATAGGCTTACATATTCCATTTCCAGTTTCCTAAAAGCTATTTTAACTATTTGTATTGCCATTTAAATAGCTGTTTTTATGACATTTGTTTCCTCATCTGCGATCTTACTTGTCATTTTCTTTTAAATAATGCATTCGATCTCTCCCACATTGAAAAGTGCCTGCCATTAAAGCAACAACTTAGAGGGAACATGTTCTTTCCCTTTTGGGACATTCTGGAGTCTTCCTGTGGTTGCTGCTGGCAAAGAAACACTCTGTGAGCACTGGGGTAATTGATGCTCTGGAACAGTCTCAGCAAATGTGCTGGGCAGGATTTTGCTACTAGTAGGGGTTTTCCTGTATGTGTTCCTAGCAGGATGTGTTTCCTTTCATATGAACTATAGAAATACATCTGCTGGAATCTTTAAGCAGATAACTTCTCAATAAACAGGAAAATGTCAAAATTGTGGTCATTTTTTTATGAGATTGATGGAAGTAGACAGAATAGAGAAAATGTAACATTTACTCAGGTGTTTTGAGTGTATTTCATTTGGTACCATTACAGTATAAACACCCTGTCTTGTCTACATTTTTTCATCTAACACCCAACACATTCTTTTTTTTTTTTTTTTTTTTTAAATTTTTATTTATTTATTTATTATTTATTTGACAGAAATCACAAGTAGGCAGAGAGGCAGGCAGAGAGAGAGGAAGGGAAGCAGGCTCGCTGCCGAGCAAAGAGCCTGATGCAGGGCTCGACCCCAGGACCTTGGGATCACGACCCGAGCTGAAGGCAGAGGCTTTTAACCCACTGAGCCACCCAGGCGCTCCACCCAACACATTTCTTATATGGCCTATGAAAAAATTTTCTAGGTATAACTTGGCAGTACCTTAATTGAGACTTTACACTCTCCTGAGGTTAAGGATTCATCACTGACTGTAAGACGGCAAGTTTTATTCTGAGTATGACTTTTTGCAAACTTTCCTCTGACACTTATATAAAGTAAGTTTGGGACACCTGGCTGGCTCAATACGTACAGCATGCAACTCTTGATCTTAGAGTTGTGAGTTCAAGCCCCATGTTGGGTATGGAGATTACTTTTAAAAATAAAATCTTTAAAAGATAAAATAAGTCCCTACGCCACAGAGATAGACTTTATTTTTAACAGCTTGTTCTTGGTTAAGATGATCACCCAACATGTAAAGAAAATTTTTTTTTGTTTCCTTAGATGAGCTGTTAAGTATTGTGAATGTCAGTAGTTAGCTTTTAGATTTTTTTTTTTTTAATTTGAAGCAAAAACAGGAGTATATTATCAACTCATCGGAAATCTTTGTGGAAATAGAACTTTTGTGAAGCCATTATAGAAAGAAAATGGAATGTAAATTTGTGCAGCCACTATGGAGGGCCCTCAAAAAATTAAAATTACCTTATCCAGTGATTCCACTTCTAGGTGTTTATCCAAAAGAAATGAAATCACTATCTTGAAAAGGTATATGTACCCTCATGTTCATTTTAGCCTTACTTGTAATAGCAAGAATTGGAAACAACCTGTGTCCTTGGACAGATAAATAAATTGATAAAGATGTGTGTGTGTGTGTGTGTGTGTGTGTGTGTGTGTGTGTACACATATACCACATCTCCTTTATCAGTTCATCTGCTGAATATATGTCTATAAAATACACATATGTATGGGTATGTTTATGTATATATATAATAGAATATTCAGTCATAAAAAGAAATTCTGCCATCTGTGACAACATGGGTGGATCTTGAGGGTATTATGCTAAGTGAAATGAGTCACAGAGAAAGACATACTATATGATATCACTTACATGTTTTTTTTAAAAGATTTATTTTAGAGAGATTGTGCACATGGGGTGGGGGAGCAGAGGGAGAGAGAGTGTCTCAACCCGACTCCCTGCTGAGCACAGAGCCTGACATGGGGCTCTCTCATAACCCTGAGATCTTGACCTGAGTTGAGATTAAGAATCGGATCCCTAACTGACTGAGCCACCCAGATGCCACCACTTATATGGGTTTTGAAAACAAAGAAACAAAACCAGAACAGAACTCATAGAAACTGAACAGTGATTGCCAGAACTTGGGGGAGGGGGGAGGTGGATGAAATGGGTGAAGGTGATCAAAAGGTACAGACTTCCAATTATAAGATAAATAAGTCTTGGGGATATAAAGTGCAGCATGGCAATCACAGGAAAGATTTTAAAATTTTTAAAAAATTTATTATGATAGTCACTGGCCAGTCAAGACCTAATAATCCTCTTTCTTGGCCTTCAGTATACTTGGGGACTTGGGCAGTAGAGATGTGGGGTTCCAGGGGCCCTTGGGTGGCTTAGTTGGATAAGCATCTGCCTTCAATCCAGGTCATGATCCCAAGGTGCTGGGATTGAGTCCCGTGTTGGGCTCCCTGCTCAACAGAGAGTCTGCTTCTCCACCTACTGCTCCCCCTGCTTGTGATCTGCTTTCTCTCTCTCTCTCAAATAAATAAATCTTTAAAAATAAAATAAAAATAAAATAAAATAAAGTAGGTGTTTCAACTAAATTTTACAGAGAGCATTTCATAGTTGAGTCTCTGCTCTCAACGTGTTCTCATATTGTCTTTCAAAGTCATCAGTTTTTATTACAATGAAAACCATTTAGTAGGATAATCCCGGTCTTGTTAGAAATGTAGGTAGAATGATAATTTTCATATTGTAAGGGTTTAGGTGAGGTTTGTAATTCCTACATTTTGTGGAAATTAGAAACCATGTCGCATTTTCTCACATCTAAAGTCAATTTATTTTGAAGTCTGTAAACATTTCTTTGGGTTGCTTAGTGAATGACGTATGCTACATCTTCTCCCTCTGCTGCTGTTGATGATCCTATAATTGCAAAGAAAAGGCCATACACATTTTAAAGAGTTTATACTTGAAAGACCTAATGAGCAGGCAAATTCTCCAAGGTTGAACTCTGACAAGAAATTTAAAATTATACCTAGTATTTCCTTGGACTTGGTGTCTGTTGTATTAGTTTAGGATTTTTTTCTGTTTAATTGAAAATTTGATTTCTTTATAAAGTGTTTTAGTTTTGGGGGATACTTTAGTTGTATAATTTAGGATAAGATTATTTAATAAAAGAACTCCTTTGGTTGGATGATATGACATCTTAATTTGGAAATGCATAGCTGAGCACTTAAAACAACAGTAAAATACTAACGCCATTTGATAATGCAGGGGAATTGAGAAGTTGAGATAGATCTTATTTTTCCTTTGGGGGGACATCAAAATGCAGTAAATACTGTGCTAAGATAGGTGAACATAAAATTTTGTGAAGGTCTCATGATAACTGATGCTAGTTCTCTTATGTGAAAGTTATACTCTTGGCCCAGGAATTGATGGGTTCTTTTCCCTCAGAGAAACCTATTAGGGGACTCTTCAATAATAATGGTTAACATTTATTGGACAGTGCTTACTATGCTTCAGAGTCTGTGCTAGGTACTGTGCAGTTATTTTTAAAAACCGTTTTGTTGAGATACATGTTGATTCTCGAACAACATGGACCCCTTGTGAAGTAAAAAATCTGTATATAACTTTTGACTGCCCCAAAACTTAACTGTTTACAGCCTACTCTTGACTGGAAGTCTTACCAATAACATAAGCAGTCAATTAATACATATTTTGTGTGTTCTGTGTTATATTCTGTATTCTTACAGTAGAGTAAGCTAGAGAAAAGAAGTGTCACTAGAAAATTATAAGGAAGAAGAAATACATTTACAGTCCTGTACTGTATTTATTGAAAAAAATCTGCAAGTGGACCCATGCTGTTGAAACCCATGTTGTTCAAGGGTCAGCTGTAATTCACATAGCATACATTTCACCCATTTAAAGCATACAGTTCAATGGTTTTTAGTATATGTATTCACAAATACGTACAGCTATCACCATGGTTGATTTTAGAACATTTTCATCACTTCAGAAAGTTTCCTGTACTTGGTAGCTATAACCTTTTATTTTTTATTCCCCTGTTATCATATCATCCCTCCCCCCCCCCCCCCCCGCCACAAACAACCACTAATTTACTTTCTTTATCTGTCAGTTGCCTATTCTGGACTTTCATATGAATGGAATCATAAAAAGTAGACTTGTGATTGATATTTTGTGATTTACTCAGCATAATATTTTCAAGGTTCCTCCAAGTTGTAGTGTCTGTTACTACTTCATTCCTTTTTATTGCTAAATAATATTTCATTGTATGGTTATATCACATTTTGTTTTCCCATTCATCTAATGAGTATCCAACCTATGGGTTGTTTCTTCCCTTTGGCAGTTGTGAATATACTGCCAAGAACATTCACTTGTAAATATTTGTAAATACCTGTTTTCAGTTCTTTGGGGTGTATTTCTAGGAGTGGATTTCTGGGTCATGTGGTAGCTGTTTAATCATTTCAAAAGATGCAAGACTGCTTTCCAGAATAGCTCTACTATTTTATATTCTGCTAATAGGCTTCTGATTTCTCTGCATCCTCATCAACACCTGTTCTTCTCTGACTTTTTGATTCTAGCCATCTTAGTGGTGTGAAGTGATTCTTCTTTGTGGTTATGATTTACATTTCCTTAATGACTAATAACGTCCAGTATCTTTAAATGTGCTTATTGGACATTTGTATATCTTCTTTGGAAAAATATCTATTCAAGTTCTTTGCCCCCCTTAAACTGGATTACTTGTCTATTATTGAATTGTAGGAATTCTTATAGTCTAGATGCAGGTGCCTTATCAGATACATGATTTGCAAAAAATTTCTTCTATTCTGGTGGATTGTCTTCTTACTTTCTTAATGATATCTTTTGAAGCACAGAGGATTTTAACTTTGATAAGATCCAGTTTATCTACTTTTTATTTTGTTGCTTATGCTTTTGGTGGTGTCATATCTAAGAATTGTTTGTCAGATCCAAGGTCATAAAGGTTTACCTCTGTGTTTACTTCCAAGAGTTTCATAGTTTTAATTCTTTTACAGTTATGTCTTTGATCCGTTTGAGTTAATTATTTTATATGGTGTAGGACAGGGTCCAATTTCTTTTGTATATGGCTGTCCAGTGGTCCCAGCACCTTTTGTTGAAGACTGTTCTTTCCTCATCCAATGGTTTTAGCAGACTTGTTGAAAATCACTTGACCAGAAATGTATGAATTTATTTCTGGACTTCAAATTTTGTTCCATTGATTTATATGTCCGTCCTTCTTCTTATAACTCACTGTCATGATTTTCATTGCTTTGTAATAAGTTTTGCAGTCAGAAAGTATGGGTCTTCCTAATTTGTTCTTTTTCAAGGTTGTTTTGGTTATTTTAGGGTCCCTTGCAATTTCATATGAATTTTAGAATCTGTTAATTTCTATGAAGTCAGCTGAGATTTTTTTTTTTAAGATTTTATTTATTTATTTGACAGACAGAGATCACAGGTAGGCAGAGAGGCAGGCAGAGAGAAAGGGAAGCAGGTTCCCCGCTGAGCAGAGAGCCCGAGATGTGGGGGCTCCATCCCAGGACCCTGGGATCACAACCTGAGCCAAAAGCAGAGGCTTTAACCCACTAAGCCACCCAGGCACCCCGTCAGCTGAGATTTTGATAGGGATTGCATTAAATCTGTTGATCAGTTGGGGGAGTGTTACTTTTTTTTTTTTTTCCTTTTAGTAGGCTCCATGCCTACTGTGGGGGCTTGAACTCATAATCCTGAGATTAGGTGTTCTTTGCTCTATCAACTGAGCCAGCCAGGCTTCCTGGGAGTATTGTTATGTTAATGTTAAGTCTTCTGATCCATCAACACTGGATGTCTTTCCATTTAATTGAGGTCTTCTTAATTTCTTTGAGCAGTGTCTTGTAGTTTTTCACCTACTTCCTAAGTATTTTATTCTTTCTGATACGGTTGTGAATGGAATTGTTTCCTTAATTTCATTTTCAGATTGCTAAGAGTGTATAAAAATACAATTGATTCTTATATATTGATCTCTTATCCTGCAACCTTGCTGAACTTACTTAAATAGTTTTTTAGTAGATTTCTTAGGATTTTCTATATGTAAGATCATGTCATCTTTGTTCAGAGATAGTTTCATTTCTTCCTTTTCAATCTGAATGCCTTTATTTCTTTTTCTTTTCTTATTATCCTGGCTAGAACCTTTAGCACATCACTGCATAGAAATGGCAAAAGTAGACTTCCTTGTCTGGTTTTCGATCTTGGAGAGAAGGCATCTTTCATCATTGAATACTGTGTTACCTCTGGGTTTTGTTTTGTTTTTTGTTTTCATAAGTTTGAGGAAATTTCCTTATATTCCTACTTTGTTGAGTGTTTCTATCAGGAAAGTGTTGGATTTTGTCCAATGCTTTTCTGTGTGAGATGATTGTACAATGTTTGTTTTTATTTGATTGATATGTTACATTATATGATTTTCAGATGTTGACCCTACCTTGCATTTCTAGGGCAAGTCCCACTTGGTCATGGTATATAATCCTTTTTATAGGTTGCTAGATTTGGTCTGCTAGTATTTTGCTGAGGGTTTTTGCATCTGTATTCATGAGACTTTTTTTTTTTTTTAAGGATTTTATTCATTTATTTGACAGAGAGATCACACGTGGGCATAGAGACAGGCAGACAGAGAGGGGAAAGCAGGCTCCCTGTCGAGCAGAGAGCCTGATGCGGGCCTCAGTCCCAGGACCCTGGAATCATGATCTGAGCTGAAGGCAGAGGCTTAACCCACTGAGCCACCCAGGTGCCCTTATTCATGAGACATTGATGTAGTTTTCTTGTGATATCTTTCGTTAATTTTGGTATTAGAGTAATACTGCCCTCACAAAATTAGTTTGGAGGTGTTCTGTTCTTTGGAAGAATTTGTGAAGAATTGGTGTTAATTCTGTAAATATTTGATAGGCTTCAGTGATGAAACCATCTGGACCTAGGCTTTGTCAGATGATGCTTTTAATTATTATAGGTATCAATCCCTTCATTTTATAGAAGAGGAAACTGAAGCTCAGAAAGATTAAATAATTAGCTAATAAGTGGCAAAACTAGGATCTTAATCTGAATGACTTTATATCAAGTTCTAGGATAGTAACAATAGCTGACATTTACCGCGTAGTTATGTGTCTCTAACCATACAAGGTGCTCTGACGTATTAATCTCCTGCTACAATCCTCATACCAAGTGCTCATTTAATAATAACTTCAACTTCATATGTGTTGTACCCATTTTTAGATAAAGAATCTGACACTGACTTGCCCTGTTGAACCTTGGCCAGGAAGTAAATGTGATAGACCTGTGCCTCTCACTCAGAGGGCTGTCTGACTCTGGAGCCTGCCCTCTAAATTGCTTTTCCCTGTAGTATTCAGCAAAAGCAGCTGTGCCACGTGTGGACAGCTGACCCCAGGTCAGGTTCGATCTTGATTGTAAATGGGCTCATACTGTCCCTCAAGTTCCACTTGGACAGACGTGGCTTCCGTCAGCATAGAGCTCTGGAAGTACTGCCTTTTCTCACTGACTCTGCTGCGTAGCTACCACTCTTCTCCATGGTTGGAGCAAAAGAACCTGTGTATCATTCTGACTCCTTGTGGTTTGGATGAAAGTAAGTTGTCACCATGCGTAATACAGAAATGACTTCTAAAGGTATTTTAGTTTGGATGTCAGCCAGCAGATTTGCATAATGTCTTTCACTGAGGACATTCGAAGCACTTTATATATTTATATTCATATTGTTGGTGAGATTAGATGGTATCTAGCCTATTTGAGTGAAGAGGGAAAGTTGTCTCTCTTTTTTAAGTTAAAGGCCCTCCTCAAGATGTCCATTCATATTTCCAAGGTGGCACAAAAAGCTGACCTGATACCTTGTGCGGGTGGAGGGGCTGATTGAGTGGTGGAGCTCACAGAGGGAGGTGAGGTCTCATCTGCACAGTGGGGTGGGTAGTACCCAGACTTGGCAGCTGGTGTTCTGGGAGCCCAAGAACAAAGGCTGGGACCCGGCTGTACAGACCCAGGTGGTAGGAGGTGCTTGCTCATCCCTGTGCTCACCTGTGCTTGCTGATGTTTTACCCAGGGCCTGCAGCCTGGCTTCTGCTGAGGCTGGCGTGGGGCAGTCCCCTCACTGTGCAGCACTGGAGGAGGGTATCTGAGTATCTAGCTGCTCTTAATTTAGGCTTTCACTCAATTTTCTCTGCAGCCTGTTCTCCACATCCCTGTCTTCAGAGATAACACAGCTTTTCTTCTGAGTGCTCTGGGGTTTCACTGTGGGATTCTGCAGGCATCCTTTTGTGAGCCTCTCCTTCTGAGGCCCTCAGCTGAGTGGAGAACCTTCACACTTCAGTCAGTTACATGTGCGTGATCGCTTTTTGTCTTCCCAGATTTTCTTGTCACATTTACTCTTCAGTGAGTCACCCCCACATTTGCTCTTTGGTAGGCTTTTTCCAGTGTTCTTTCTCCTGTCCTTGGTGTTACCTACTTTCCTTCCTTTACTGGCATTTTATTAGGATTTCAGGAAGGGGTGGAGATAAATATATTTCTTTTGTAAATTACCTCTTCATGTCCTTTGTATAACTTTCTACTGGGATTTTTATGTTTTGGATCTGTAAACACTTCATACATGAACAATAATAACTCTTTGAAATATGGTACAACCCTTCCTTTCTTCTTTATTAACTTACTTTTGAAACACTTGCTGGAAGGTACTGGTGGGGAGTTTAGCTTTTGCTAACTTGTGCAGATGGTTATATAGGGAAATAGATCCGGAGACCATCTGGCTATACATTGACTTCTGTATGGATGTGATTTTCTTTTGGTTTTCACCAGCTCGTGGAAGCTGTCTTACCTATTCATAACTTAAGAAATACTCATACTGTTTCACAAATGACAGACTCTGGCCAAGTGGAAGCGAATCCCTTGCCATCTCCTCTACCAAATGCTCTAAATGTATGGTCCTGGTAGTCAGCTGGAAAGTTCTGGCAACAGCTGGGCTGAGGAACACGGGTGCTCAGCTGCCTGCCAAGCGTTTGTTGCCTCAGCCCAGCCACATGCCCCAGGCTTGGAAAGAGGCCACTTTTGCACATGCCTTGGAAGGGTAGAAGGAGGCTCTGGCAAGTATAAATGATCTCTCTCTGCATTTAGCAGTGGGCCCAGAGCCATGAGGAAGAGAATCAGAGGGAAGGAATTAGCAGCAGCCCACCATGTGTCCCATTTGGCATGAGTAGACAGGTGTTAACCTTCCTCTGCATGGTGATCGGCGGGGTGGGGGGGGGCGCTGGTTTTCAGCTGAGTTGTCAGGTTTGACAGTGTTCCATTTCCTCTCATGTTTTCTCCAGGCCCCTTATATCCTAGCCAATATGAACAGAATGTCCTGCATATTAGCAGACAGGAAAATTATATTGGCTGCCGTCTAGGGAACCTGGACCAGGTGAGGCCTTGCGATCCCAACGCACGAAGCTTTCAGTGCACATGTCTCTGGGATACCTAGTGGAATGTGGAGTCTGAAGTGACCCATGAGGAAGCCCAGGAACACTAGCTTGGTGTCACTTACCCTTTCCCAAGTCCCCTGGTTACTTGGGAAATGGCTGTGGTGAATGATCAGCTCTGACATGAAACCTGTCCATTTGCCCTCCCTGAGTTTTTCCTTTCCTCTGACTACTACTGCTATAATAATCATTCTGGAACTTTCTCAGGCTGGTTTACTGCCACAGTTCAGCCAGCACCTTTCTTATAGCTTCTTCACATCTAATATGTCCTGTGCTACTGTTAGACCTTTTGTCATTCTGAATAGCACTTTTATCACATTGCTTTCTGTTTAAACCTTTGCTGTTCTTTCCTAGGATCTGGCTTTTGACCTCTCTGATGCCTTGGTAAAACTGTTAGCACTTAGGACCAGAAGTCCTGTTTTAAGGTGCTCTGATACTCTTCCTATGTTGGAAGGCTTTTGAAGACAAGGATGGTTGCTTATGTTTCTTGAATTTGCCACTACACATAGCTGGTCTTAAGGCACAGTCCTCAGTGAGAGAGCCGATGTCTGGGGAAAATGCTTAAAAACTGAAAAATCACCTTGGCAGACTGAGGAAGAAGCCACAGTATCATAACTTTTGGGGGGATTTGCGTTAGCTTCAGATTCACCAGATGACTTCTCTTTGGAGTTTTCTTAGCAATGAAAGGAAAAGTTTGGAGTGAATTATCTTCCAATTCCCACCCAACTCTGAAAGGCTAATTTTCCTTCATTCTTTGCCTTGATCTTTCTCCTGAAATTAGAACTGATGAGCTGTTTCTGGATCTTGAGTTAGGAATTTTTCATTTCTTTGTAATTCTTTCCCTGACGCATTTTGTTTTCTCTGAGTATGTGCTGCTCAAGGAAATTTGGGTTTGCCATTTGGCTACTTTTTAGGAGAGCAGACAAAATGCCATATTCTGATCTTTTTCCCCTGTTTGGATTTTAATGTACTTTTTGCTCTTCCACAGACACAATGAGGCGAGTGGTACGACAGAGCAAGTTTCGTCATGTGTTTGGACAAGCGGTAAAAAACGACCAGTGTTATGATGACATCCGGGTTTCTCGAGTGACCTGGGATAGTTCCTTTTGCGCTGTCAATCCCAGATTTGTTGCCATTATCATAGAAGCGAGTGGGGGAGGAGCGTTCCTTGTGCTCCCTTTGCACAAGGTAAGTAATCTGATTTTTCTACTCTCTTAGGCACCCTTCGGTAATCTTGATTTATTTCATAATAGAGTGACTTAGAGGATTGATAGTTCCCTAAGAATTGTGTGATTGTGGAGACCATTAGACTGATATAACTGAGGCTTACTCCACACACTTCACTAACCACATCAGTTTTTTTCTAACAGAATCCTCAAACAAAATGATGAACTCTGTTTTGGGTGTGCCTTCACTGGATGAAGAGATTATCATAACGATACTGTGAGCATGGGCAGGCACAGGCATTTTATGATTTGATTAGTAATCATCCATTTTTTTTTTCAAAAAGTGCAATTTTTAAAAGAAGCAGAAATTTTTAAAAAAGATTTTATTTGAGAGAGAGCACGTGTGCTAGCAGGGGGAAGAGCAGAAGAAGGGGGAGAGAGAGAAAATCTCAAGCAGACTCCACGCCCAGCGCAGAGCCTGTTGTGGGAATTGATCTTACAACCCTGAGATCATAACCCGAGTCAAAATCAAGAGTCTGATGCTCAACTCACTGAGCCACCCAGATGCCCCTGAGCAGAAAATTTTAAATTAATCTTCCTCCTCTTCTTCTCCTCCTTTCTTTTCCTTCTCCTCCTCCTCCTGTGAGGTCATGAGGATGGAGACTTCTTGGTATTTTGAATGCTAAATGGGATGAGACCTTAAGAAAATGTTCCAAGCAATGGAGGTTTTAAGTCTGGACAAGACTGAGTTTCAGCATAGAATCTAAGCAGTGCAAGTAAGTGGTAGAAATAAAGGATCTTTACTGAAAGTTGTTATGTGTGACCTTCAGCCTTACTGGGCTTCCCAGTCTCCTAACTTTAATCCCTCCAGGGAGCCCTCTCCAATATGGGGGAAAGATAGGAGATTTGTGAATTTCTGATTGTTCTTGAATATTGTAGATGACACTCGGTACTTGCTTTAACAGGAAATCCCAGGACTGCAGGTAAGTGGGGGGTTGGGAGGGTGGCTGTGGAGAGAGCAAGCGAGCCTGCAAAGAGTTATTTTCTGGTTGGCTTCTAGGAGGAAAATAAGCTTGGTGTGACTCCTGAGTTCTAACTATAAGGGCTCAGGACTGGTGAGGATGCAGGTGTTGGGTCACATTACAGCTGTTTCCACTCTGCTGAGAACCTTGGGTCTCCATGAGTCTGAGCCATGTATATTAGGGGTACTCATCATAACGGCCTGGGTGATTCGGAAAATGGTTACAGTAAAGTGAATTTCTGTCAAAATATTGTTTCCCATTCTATTTTGATGTTTTTTCCTAGGGAAAATTCTCACTAGGAAAACTTCCAATTCCTCTATACTTTACTTTCTTTCAGATGCTCATCACTGACTTATTTTAACATCTGATTTTTACTTTAGTGGCCAGAATGATGTGATATTATACAATAGGACCGTCTCACTACAGAAATAGTAGATGGATGCCTTTAGGGAACAGATTGGATTAGTGTTTCCACACGTACCTTCTTACTGACAGAGTTGTTGATACATTTTATTTTATTTTATTTTTTTATTTTTAAGATTTTATTTAGTTATTTGACAGATCACAAGTAGGCAGAGAGGCAGGCAGAGAGAGAGGAGGAAGCAGGCTCCCTGCCAAGCAGAGAGCCCGATGTGGGACTCGATCCCATGACCTGGGGATCATGACCTGAGCCCAAGGCAGAGGCTTTAACCCACTGAGCTACCAGGTGCCCTGTTGATTACATTTTTTTTTTTTTTAAAGATTTTATTTATTTATTTGACAGAGAGAGATCACAAGTAGACGGAGAGGCAGGCAGAGAGAGAGAGAGAGAGAGAGAGGGAAGCAGGCTTCCCGCTGAGTAGAGAGCCCGATGCGGGACTCAATCCCAGGACCCTGAGATCATGACCCGAGCCGAAGGCAGCAGCTTAACCCACTGAGCCACCCAGGCGCCCTGATTACATTTTAAAGGAGACTCTTTTCTTCAGTCGAAATTTTAATTTTCTACTCAGCTTTATTTTTGTGGAGAAAATTACTGTTTAGTGGCAAATAATGCATTACAGTATTACCACTGCTTACCTGATGTAGATCGGGAGTTTGAATTCAACGTCAGCTGTGTGTGGTGGGTCTGTGGTGCCCATCTCTCGAGAGGCTGTCTTAACTGGTCAGCCAAGATCAGGCACCGGAGCACCATGATGTATTTTGGAGTTTGAGTTTTTATTCTCCCTTTTATAGAGTGAGAGATCTATTTAAGACTGACTGATTTATTTGCTTATTTAGCTTCCAAGAAATGGGACAAGCCAATTAAGCACAAACTTTTGAACAGTTAATCTTCCTCTGAGTTCACATAGTCTTGAAGTTCCACATCCACATAAGGTTGTGTGCATGCATCTTTGCTTTTACAAACCACGGGAAGCTTTGAGTTTCATTTATATCATTTAAGGGAGACCTATATGCAGTTCCTAAGCCAACTGGTTTTTATGATTTGATTTTCACTTGCATTAGTATTTTGTTCTTTTACCAGTTGTACAGGAATTAAGGTAGAATAAGTTGCTTTAAAAATTGCCAGTTTTGGAAGAAGTGTTAGTTTTTGGAGAAGCCTCAAGAGTCATTTTCCCAGACTGTAATATGGTCTGTGTGGCTTTTTTGCTCCTTAAATACTAATTTGTTTTGGAGGAGGTGACATTGGCATAAACTAAGCCCAGCCATCGGAAATAAGGCCAGTACTTGGTATTAATGACTTTTATAATTGATGGGTTCACAGGTACTGTGTGGGATTTTTTGTATTAAAGTGTCTGTATTTTAGCCCTGAGGGTCAGTGTGGCACAGAGGAAGAACACGGGCTTGGCTCAGTCACAGACTTATAGTAGGACATGGATGTGTCACTCTTTCCTTGCTACAACTTCAGTATCTGGATAACTTTGAAATAGTTTTAGAGTGAGGTGCTGCTTTTGTTTAAAGCTAAAAACAACCAAATTCCTACATATAGTGTGAAGCGATACTTGAAATTAAGATCGCAAGAAATGATGCTCTGGGTATGTACTGGGCTCCAGTATGTGTTGTCAGCAGTCTGGGATTCCTCTCCACATGAATGGTAGGAGATGAGCATGGTTTTTAATAACCACCTCAGAGACTTCTGTTAATGCCCCCCAGCCCCTTTTTTTCTGGTTATAAACAGGCAAGTGAGTTTTGGTGGTGCTTTTTGGGCTCTCTGCTCATACTAATACGGAATATGCATGTACTGTTAAGACGTATTGTGACTCTTCCACAAAGGTTCCTATTTAAAATCATGGCCTTCCATGAATTTCTCTTCAAAGCTGGTTAGTGTCAGCAGTAAATAGGGCTTCTTATTGCTGCTTCATGAGGTTTGTGGTTAGATTCTGGGAAAATTGTGATCTCTCTGGACTTAAGTGGGAAGAGTAGTAGGGATAAATACATTAAAACACATAGATAGCAAGAGGCAAGCTTAGGAATGGATGTGTGTTTATTTTAAGTGTATGGATATGAGGTTTTTGTTAAGGTTTTATTAGGGAAAGTGGGATTGTAGGAGGTCGCTGCTAGAGGACTACAGAAGGTACTCAGCCCTGAGGTGGGGTGGTGTAGATTAGCACACGTGGTTCAGGATCTCTTTCGTAATGCTCTCATCAAGCTATGGCATGCCACGCTGTCATGACTTTCAAGGTGTGGCTTCATACATTTTCTTATTATTTGGTCTTTCAGAGGATGAATAATAGCAGTCTTGCAGAACAGAAGTTTGCTTTGTGGTTTTGGCTCTGAGGGTTTTCCCCCCATGATTACGCAAGCTGCCTTGTATCAAGAGCATACAGGTTTCAGCTCCCTGTGCACTGTACCGTGTGGGCACGAACAAGCCTCTCCTGTGTGGAGTAGCCGCACTGGTGATGTGGGATAAGGCGTTCCCATCCCTGTCGTGAATCCTGGTGGCTCATACACACCAGTGTTTGTGGGAAGGTGCGTGTGTTTGTGCGCGCATGCACTCACACGCACATACACACTAAAGCTTCAAATCACAGCGAACCTGTAAATCCTAACTTAAAACAAGGGTGGGGGGAATTAATTAGAATTCTGTGCTCTTGATCTCTTAACAGTCCTTAGGTGGAGGGTACAAATCAGAGGGCTCCCATCTTCCCTAATTGCTTTCTCCCTTCCTCCCTTGACGATTCTTTCTTTGGGCTATTGGAGCGATGGCTGACTTCATCCTCCCAGTAACTGCCTCTGAGGTAGCTCTGCGCTGGGCTCGGGAGGGCTGGGTGTGGCCAGGCCTCTGTCGCCCTTTTGGTTAACTATCCCCTCTCCTTCTAGCTTCTCTGGTATGGCTGTGCAGTACCTTCTTGCACGTAGTTACTTTTCTCCCATTTGTTTTTGGAACTGAGTGTAGGAATATTTGAAACATGGCTTTATTTATGTCTGTGAGCTATCTTTTCAACTCATCTGGTAGTCTTTCTCAGCTAGGGTTTTGTGAAAGAATTCAATCCCACGGAAAATCATTTCAGTAACTGTTTTCTTAATTCTCTCAAGGATGGGGCATGCTATGCCTTCTAGATGCATGGGAGAGAAATTAATTCAGTACATATATATTTGCTGCCTTAGAGCATTAGGACTTAATTTTCTCATAGAACCTGGGCTGCCAAGGGCTGTTTTAGAGTGTTATTCTGTCATATTTATTGAAGAAATCTTGATTCATTTCAGTCAGAATTCTAAGTACCTCTTCCTACTGTTCAGTATCCAACTCAGATGTTATTTCTGATTCACTAAGTCAGTGAAAATCATCCTTTGGCTTCCCTTGGCTGCTTATCCGTGCTGCTGGTACCATGTCCTGCATCATTCCATTGTACTGTAATATTTTTGTAGCCACTTAACAGATAAGGGGAGAATGATTACAGTTATATTCTCTTGATCTCTTGACATTCACTTGGATGGAAGATGCAAACCAGATGGCCGTTTGTGTGCTAGACCTCCAGGATGGCCTCCAGAGATTCTCACCTCCTTCTATTCATGCTGTAGTGTGGTTTCCTCCCGCATTAAACAGGGCTGAACTCTGTAACCACTGGGATATGCTGGAATTGATGGCGTGTGACTTCTGAGACTAGGTACTGGAAGCATGTTGGCTTCCACTTTGTCTCTCTGGGATGCAGCCTGCTTTGAGGAGACCCGAGCAGTTCTGTGGAGAGTTCCACGGGACCTTCCACTGATCGTCTGCGTTGCTTGACCAAGCCTGTGACTGAGCTGTCTTGAAAGTTGGATCCTGTGGCCCCGGCTGACACATGACTCATGAGAACCCTGAGCTAGAACCACCCAGATAAGGTGCTTCTGAACTCCTGACCCCCAAACTATGAGACAATAAATATTTACTCTCTTAAGCAGCTAAGTTTTAGGGTAAATTATTAAGCAGCGATTTGATAACTGATTCATGTATTCTCAGAATATAGCGCTTGACTCATCATGGTAGGTCACACAATGCATGAATAAATGAGTTACTTACAGTCACCTAAAAGGCCTTCTGGGAGTTTTAGGCACTCTTTGCATATATCTTTTAAACTTTCTATACAGAAAATAAATATATACAGATACATTCTTAAATAAATCTTAAATGAATAATTGAAAGGTTCTATACAGTAGCAAGAGGTTCTGTACAGTAGCAGTCTTGTCTTATGGCAAGATTTGGTTATCCTGTGTTCCATGATACTATCCTATAACCTAAAAAGATTGTGTTATGAGGTCATAGTCACTGTCCTATGTATAACTTCAAATTATGTTATTTGTTTTTGGGAAAAACTCTGGAATGTTAATGCTGATGGTGGGACTGACAGTGGTTTTTATTTTCTACTTTATCATTACCTGTACTTTCTTCAAAATGTTTTGCAATAAATTTATTACCTGTAAAGGTTATTTTTAAAAAATTATCAGTAATATTATCAGAGCATGTATAAAGAGCTAATTGTTCTTTAGGCCTTAATGAAGTCTAAAACAGTACTTTAAAAAAATCATATTCGTTTGTTCACATACTCATTCCTTAGATATTTGAGTACCTCCTTTGTGCCAGGACCTGTGTTGGATTTTTGGTCTTAAAAAGCTTTGGTAACAGTTGACTTTGATCTCTTTGATGGGGAGCTTTGTGTGTACATGAAGTTCTCTGACACAGTGATGAGAGATGAGTTCCAACTGAGGCTCTTAAGTCAAGGAAGACGTCACAGAAAAAGTTCTGCTGGAATTCAGGCTTCTCCTGCGCATAGGAACTGGGGATGAAACAGAAGAGCTCAGCTGATTTGCTAAACTGATGAATTTGAAGAGGTACTCAGTTCCCAGCAGGACAGAGAATGAAGTGGGAGCCACATTCCCCTCTCAGATTCTAAAATCTCTGAGTGTAGAGATGGGCGTTCAGTGAAACTGGTGAAATGGAATGTTCGACTGGAGGGATTAAGAGGAGGTGAAGGATAGCTTTTTGGTAGAAAAGCCATTTCTTTTGTCCTTTTTGTCCCATCACTTCCAGTGTAAATAGTGCAAAATTAGTGTTTTCCTCCATCATTATATGGAGAAGTACCAGAAAATAAGCAGCACTCTTCCACATTTTAGGATATTGTCGTAACTGGATCCACATAGCATCTTTCTTATGTCTTCTTTAGGAAAAGGCAACGACTTCATGTCATCTTCATAAGAATATGACTCCAAAATGACCTCAGAATGTGCTTGGAGGGTCCCCTTCCTAAATGGTCTTAGTTGTTGCACGAATAGGGTTGCTGTCGCACCTGTGTTCTGCAGGTGTGGGGATTGAAGCTCAGACTCAGTGCGGGCTCAGAGCTCCAGGGTCTTTGTGGATTAGAACCTGGGCCTCTTGGTCTATATTTGATTTGTACATTTGTATTTTTGAATAACATTTTCCCCCCACTGAGTGTGAAAGATTTTTTTTGGTGGGAGATGTATAGAAACTATGGTCTAATTGATACTTAATCCTTTGCATTCCTTCTTTCTCTGCCATTAGAATGCTTAATAACAAAAACACTAGCTTGTCAGGGCTTTGGTTCTGTCAGCTCTGAGAATTATCTTAAGGTCTGGAAAGTACTGGACCTGTTCTCTGCCTCAAGGAGACAGCCACAGTGAGGAAGTCGCTGCACTTCACATTATGGAGCGCTTCCTTTAAGCGCCAGGCACTGTGCTGATAAGTGCCTTCTTTCATGGATTAGTTCAAAAGGAATGGCAGTCTCCCGATGGCGCTTTTCACTGTGACCCCCCCCCCCCGCCCCCATCACTGCCGGCACCTGCTGGATTTGCATTGGCTGCATCTCCCCCTTACTGCACACTGCTGACAGGCGGTTTTCATTCCCACAAAAAGCAGTGCTCCAGTTTGGACAAGGGTAGCAATGCCAGTAGCCCTTTGTACAGATGTGGGCGTTTGGCACATGGTCACTTTGGTGTGACGGGCAGGGAATTTTATTCAGTGCCTGTGTCCTGATGTGTCACGGGATGCCCATTCACTGCCTCCTGAAATAGACGCTGTCTGATGCGCGGAGCACCTTACACTGTCAATTGTATGGGCGGTGAAAGGCTGCGAGGCGGGGGTTGGGGGGTGTGGAGGATGCAGGGGGACGGCACCAGGTGCAGAACAATGACTTCCAAATTATGTCACGAGCTGCCAGCCGCACGAGCACTGCACGGCCTCATTACCACATGAAGTGCCACAGAAGGGCCCTTTCATTTTCTCCCAGTGACTGTTTTCCACAGTCTTGCTATGGGGGCTTTTAGGGGGGATACCCTGCTCACCCCCAGTTAACAATGGAGCACAAAGTCCTGGCAGAAGGAACCTCACAATGTACCCTGGGGCTATTTTTGATTACAGTGAGTGGTTGTGACTCAGAGTGTGCCCTGGCCGATGACGGCTTCCACCCTCCCCTCCCAGTCCTCCTCCCCTGGAGATGAGCAGGCAGCCTGTCCTTTGTACGTTTCCTTGGCTGGCTTCTCCTGTTGCTGCAGTTCACTGATATGTCCACAGCAGCCGGCTTGTAGGCCTGACAGGGCTCTGACAGTGGTTTTTACCATATATGGCCATCAGAGCTCTGGGGCTGTCAGCTGGCCAGGATAATTTCCTTCCTTTGCTTTGATTGGCTGCTTGGTGGCTCAGAGAATGGTGGGATCTGGGAGCATTTGGTGAAGGGAAGCCACTGAGTCAAGTGCAAAGAACGTTTAACTCTTTGCTGGTTTTCTGGAGCTTGAGTCTGTGCTGAGCACACAGGCAAGTGCTGTTAGCAAAAGCCCTCACTGTGTAAACATTATAACCCAAGTCTGGCAAAGCAGTTGAGAAAAGGTTTCCAAACACACGTTACTCTGAAATAGACCTAGGGTTTAATGGACAAATACTTACAGTCCTGATTTGTCCAGAAACCTCCTTTATAACCATATGTAGCAAATTTTCTGCTGCCGAGTTGAATATCTCTACTTGGTGGGGTGGGACCTGAGTGGAGTCCAGGGGAAGCGGAGCTGGGAGGGTGAGTGGTGGAGCACGTGTTGGCTTTCTTAGATGACCAGTGACTTGGGTTTCTTATCTGGCTAAGCTTTTAAGTTGTGAGTAAATGATACAGTCTACAAAACTGGGTCTCTACGCCCATCCTCCTGCTGTTCATAACTACTACACGAAGGGAACTGCAAGGCATTTACCTTTAAAAAAAAAGTTACAGTATTTTTCTGGTTTTCATCTCTACTTCCAGGAGGGTGGATTTTTATTCTGAAGCTTGTGCGTAACCCCCTGCAGGGTTTGGACTGAAAGGGGGTAGCTCTGGAGTTCTTCGTCATTCACAGAGGGTCCTAGGGGAGAAATCCCCAGTGTCATTCGCTGAATACAGGGGGTTAGGCAACTGATTACTCTCCTTTCTGATGTGAAATTGAACAATTTGTTTTAATTTCCTGTATTTGCACTGAGGTCAGTAGTTATTTTGCTTTTCAGCTTTTGCTTTTGAGCTGAATTTTATGTTGACTAGGTTCTACCTCATCCTGGATTCCTAGTTTGTGTTTATTTTCAGACCAGAAGTATGTGGAATTTTGTGTCTCTAGTGATGAGGTTTTCACTTTACAAATTGTTAGTTAGGAAATACAGTGTCTCTGTGCACTATGGCATATTTAGGCGTGGTTGAGCAAGGAAACGTTAACTTCCAGTGTTTTGCTTTCCGATTTTGAAATCCATAGTTTTACAGTAACTTCCTTCATATTTTTTTTTTTTTTACAAAGATTTTATTTATTTATCTGACAGACAGAGATCACAAGTAGGCAGAGAGGCAGGCAGAGAGAGAGGTGGAGGCAGGGTCCCCGCCGAGCAGAGAGCCCGACGCGGGGCTCGATCCCAGGACCCTGGGATCATGACCCGAGCTGAAGGCAGAGGCTCAACCCACTGAGCCACCTAGGCGCCCCCTTTCATATTCTTTTAAAATGGTCTACGTGGTATTAGACCCAGGTTTTAAAGAGGACCTATGGGGCCAAATAATTTGCTTGGCATTTTTTTTTTATGTCCATAAAGCCTGTTCTTTGCTCACAGGCAAATGAGCTCTCTACAGAGCCACACTGCCTCTCTCTGGCAGCTCTAGGATCTCACTTCCTTGACAGGACTGGGTAACCCAACCTGTGTGCTTGATTCCAGGGCGCCTCTGCTTACCCTCAAGGTTGGTGTTTTTGGTTCCCTTAAAGTAAAACCACCCCAGGCTGTATTAGTCCCGGGTCAGGAGCTGCCCCTCTCAGTGGCCAGCTTGTCAACAAGACATATATTGTGTATCTCAGTCTTGCCGGTCTGCTGTAGAAGTCCGTGTCATGTTCCCTGTCCCACGATCACAGACTCTGTAGCTTCTTCATGTGGAGCAGTAGGGCCCGAAGAGATTTCAACAGAACATGTCTCCACATAAATAATACTGATACAAGAAAAAGGAAGTTGAAAAAAACTTCAGTAGATATCCTTTGAACTCTGCGCAGTGTGAATGGAGCTCTTATGCCTGGGCTGAAAACTTTTCCTTTGCTCCGAGCACATGTTTGACTTCCCATTCTCCTTGTCGAGATTCAGAAATTCTCAGGGTATTACTCTGAGGCCAGTAAGGAGTCATTATCAGTGCCTTACAAAAGATCTTTTAAAGTATGAACAGAATGATAAAGTTATTGAACTCTGGGCATATAAAGTTATTTTGACCAGCATTTTTTCTCCCTAAAATATATAAATATGAAGTAGGGACGAAAAGTTTGGAAAATCTTTGTCTCTTGTTCCTTGAGTCAGGATAGGGACGGACTTTTTAGGCATTTATATCCAAAGGTAGTGAAGTCAGGCTGGATAATCACAGATTTCAAAGCAGCTGGATGAGATGACTGCGGATCAGAGGTTGGAAAGTCGCTGGGAAGCTGCCGTGCAGAACTGGATGAGGGCGACGGTGTGGACTGCTGTCAGAAGCCCACACCCTGGAGCAGTGTGGGTCTGCATGACTGAACTCTGGGATGTCAGCTAGAAAAACCTTGTAAGAGGGATAAGTGGAGCATCTTAAAGGAGAATACTTGATTTGACTAGTGGAATTAAGATGTGTCACTTTTCAACACCGTGGAAGTTTATTAACTTTTTGGAGACCTATAGGTTATTGTGAGAAACTAAGCCTGCTGCTCAGCGTTCTGTGTGGCTTTAGCAAAAGCGCACATTTGAAGGACCCGCTAGATGCTCCCTAGCCCCAGTTTGGTAGCATCTTCAGCCTCATACTGAGCAAGCGAACATGTGGATCGAAACATTTATCACTTTGGGGGTGGTTGTTATGTTAAGAAACAGTCATTCTGAATGATCTTTTATAGAATGCAGAAGTCATGTGGGCAAGCTTCCCAGTGCTGAATTTTGAGAGTTTGGGAGAGTGAAAATGTGTGCAGGTTCCTCTGATATACTATCAGCTCCTTTAAAAATACATTGCAGAGGGGTGCTTGGGTGGCTCAGTGGGATAAAGCCTCCGCCTTTGGCTCAGGTCATGATCCCAGGGTCCTGGGATTGAGCCCTGCATTGGGTTCTCTGCTCAGCAGGGAGCCTGCTTCCTCCTCTCTCTCTGCCTGTCTTTCTGCCTACTTGTGATCTCTGTCTGTCAAATAAAGAAATAAAATCTTAAAAAAAAAAAAAAAAAACACATCGCAGGGCGGAGCTCCTTTATAGGAACAGATGTGTGAGAAGACTTCTGTACACTTCTGTACATGTGTCTTTAGAGTTTCTTGATTGCACAGTACTGCCCTTGGCATGTAGGATGAGTGCACTTTGTGCACTTCCTAAGTATGGATTCCTTTTTGACATGAGGTGTGAGAAACTAGTAAGATACACTGTGATATGTAAGTGGCAGAAGTTACAGTTTACCATCGAAATTGATGGGAAGTGTCTTTAACAACTAGAAATGTCATGTCATAAGAGTTACAGTGAATTTGGTATGCCTCAGGAGGAATGTGTTTGCAAGGTTATTTAAAATCACAAACATTCCTTCTTAGAGCAGTTAGATAATGTATTTACCGGTGCTTAAAGTTTGCTTTTTACTTCCTTCCGCAAAAATGCCTTTTGGAGGAAAGTGTTGCCTAACTCTGGATTTAGTTGAAGCATCAGTTTCCAGGAGCTCTTTTGAGTTTTGTGGCTGTTTTGAAATTTTTGAGAACTTTCCCCAAACCCAGAGTAAATGATAGTGCTAGTGTCTAGGTGGTTTTTCTGCCACTATGAGGGTTGCTGGCTGGAACATGTCAAAGCCATCAGCCTCAGCTCGGGCCAGCCACATGGAAATTGTGCTGTCACACCTCTCCCCTGTGCCAGCTGTACACACACTTTGGAGGCTGAATTTTCCCTGGGGCTCATGTTGCTGGGCCCTGGGCAGGCTGCTGGATCTTTTAGATAATGACAGTCCGTAAGCCAGTGCCCTGACCTATTTCACTAATATGTCACAAGTTTATGAACTAGGCACAGGGCCAGCGCCCTTGGTAACCTTGGTCATTTTGCTACTTGAGTTGACTTGCTGGCCATTCCCACCACTTGGAGTTTTAGCTAGAGAGGTACAATAAAAGCTCTTTTGTGACAAGTGGCAGGGACTAGTAAGTAATTGATAAATTCTTAAACATTATTTAAAGTAGGGAGTCTAAATGGTGGCAGATTGTTCTCAGCTAAACTTGCAATTCCATGCTAGAAAATGAGGATATTCTAGATGATGCAGCTGATGTGTGACACATCCTTAAGAAGACGATGACCTGATTAGTTAGTAAATGAAATTAATCTATATGTAAGTCTTGGAAGACGGATAGGTAGTACTTAAAGCACCGTTTAGTTGAAAAAAAAAAGGGGGGGGCATGGGATGCCTGGGTGGCTCAGTTGGTTAAGCAGCTGCCTTCGGCTCAGGTCATGATCCCAGCGTCCTGGGATCGAGTCCCACATCGGGCTCCTTGCTCGGCAGGGAGCCTGCTTCTCCCTCTGCCTCTGCCTGCCATTCTGTCTGCCTGTGCTCGCTCTCTCTCCCTCTCTCTCTCTGACAAAATAAATAAAATCTTTAAAAAAGGGGGGGGGCATTAAATTCTTGTAACTCTTTTTTTCTAACCTCAACATTCACTTACATGTGCTGCTCAGAGGTGCAGGTGAGCTGTGTTGTCCCCATGACTGGCAGTGGGTGTCCCTTCTGAGTGGTCCTTCACAAGCCAGCAACTAGACATGGATGCCTCGGTCTATTCACTGCATGATGAATGAGGATGTGTCATGTGTATGAATGAGAAATGCATTTTCATTAGATCCTCGTGCACAGTGTTTCTCAGAAATGATGCGTCCACATCTTTACCATATAAGGCCAGTATTGTATGGTTTCCTCCAGTTTCCATGCACTCGGCGCCCGCAACAGTTTATAATTGCCCAGCTCTGCCCTTTTAATAATGTACTCATTGGATAAAATATGTTGTGCTTTTCTTTTGATTGATTTTGTTATGGGTAAGAAGCTATTCAGTGGTGTAAGCCCTTGAAGTCAAGATAGCTGACCCTGAGTTGTGTGTGGTGAGCCTCCTGTCTGTGAAACAGTCACTGCACATTTAAAATGCCAGTTCTTGCATTGCTTCCCTTTTTCGTTCTTTACCACTGTCAGACATTTAGTCGATTCCCTTTTTGTTCTGCTGCAATGTGATGCTACTTTCCCTGTTTAACTTTTTGTAAGGATTTGTGATGATGTTACAACCAGAGGAAACAGCTGTTGGCAGGATACCATTTTTTATTAACTCTGTTTCTGATGACCAGCTGCCAGTAATTTTAACATGACTTTCGTGCCTTTTTCACAACCCGTAGCCTAATGGGAATTTTCTTTCCCTATGAAAATCTTGTATGGCCAGCTGGTCAGTGATGTTCAGATCTCCCCTTCTTCACTTCATCTCTTTATTTAGAAAATGGGGATAATAAAGTTGCTGTATCATAAAGCAGCTTTGTGAGAATGAAGATCTAAAGGTCCTAGCATGAAATATAAGCATTCTAAAAGTGTTAGCTTTTTTTTTTTTTTAATTCAATTTGTTTGCTTGTTTATTTGAGAGAGAGTTCTCTCTCTCACATGCACACAAGCAGCAGGGCTTGGGGGGGATGGAGCATAGGGAAAGGGACAAGCAGACTCCACACTGAGCACAGAGCCTGACTCAGGGCTTGATTTCATGACACTGAGATTATGACCTGAGCAGAAAAAAACCAAGAGTGGGACACTTAACCAGCTGTGCTACCCAGGCACCCCGAGTGTTAGCTATTCTTACGAGTACTTGTTCTCGATAGGAAGGAGGGCAGTTTGTGGCAGTTGCTCTTTAAATGACATTCAAGTTCCTGTGAAAACGTTAGGCTCTTGAGTACTTTGATGCTTTGGACTTGTGGGCACTAAGTCGAGAACGGCAGCTAGGCTTACTCTTATTCTTAAATGTCTGACTTGACTGAGCAATACTGCCACTATCTTTACACGAGGATTGTATAATTTTCACCTTAAAGAGAAAGTCATTTCATAAGCTTCTCAGTAGAATTAAGAATAACTTGTTTTAGTATTTCCAGATTGCCCTCAAAATTACTGTGTATCTGAACAAAAGCTCTTTTTAACCCAGATTGGAAAAAATTATTTTGTGTCCTTGGAAGTTCAAAGTTTAGTGACTATACTTTGCCATCAAAGATGCCAGACGTGGTTTGCTAGGGAGAGTGTTAGGGTGCAAGGACTCAGATAAAACAGTTCAGATAGACAAATATTTTTACCTTGGGAATGAAGATTTTTTTTTTAATTTTTTTTATTTTTATTCATTTGACAGAGAGAGATAGAGATCACAAGTAGGCCGAGAGGCAGGCAGAGAGAGAGGGAAGCAGGCTCCCCGCTGAGCAGAGAGCCCAATGCGGGGCTCGATCCCAGCACCCTGGGATCATGACCTGAGCCGAAGGCAGAGACTTAACCCACTGAGCCACCCAGGTGCCCCGGGAGTGAAGATTTTTTAATGTAAAGTTAATAATAGTACATTCCTGGGCGCAGGATAACAATACATTGGTGTGTTTCTCCACTCTATTGCATTTTAATTATTTTTTTAAAAAATAGGAAACAAAGTAAGAGGACACTCACATACTTACCCGCAAGATTAAACAGATGTTAATATTTTGCCCTCTTTGTTTCATACCTCCTGTTTTTGAAAAACAATAAAGTATAACAGATGTAGCTAAATTTCCATTCTTTCCTCCTCTTCTCCTTCCCCAGAGGTAACCATTTCCTCAAACCTGGGATGTATACTTTCATTACATGTGTATCTCTCTGTCTATAGGTTATTATAGGTTATTATTTTATATGGGTTAAACTTTTATGTAAGTGATACTTATTTCCATACCAAGAAAGCAAATTGCTCTCTGCTTTTTTCACTATTCCCAGCAATGCTGCAGTTAATATCCTTTCTGTGTAAAACAGGGGAACCTTTCTTACCCACAGACCACCCGGTGCCACGTGGTACTGCTCAGGGGTGGGCATCTTCACCTCCACCTGTTTCCAGATTGCTCTCAAAAGGTATTGCAGCAGGAGACTCTCCTGTGAGTTCCTGTTTCCTGACATCCTTGGCAACACGTGTATTAGATGTCTAAACTGTTGCCGGTTTTAATAGGTCTACAGTGTTACCTGACCATTTTAATCTGTAGTTCCCTGGTTACCACGGAGAGCAGTATTTTTTCTTAACACCTATAGGCTGTTTAGGTTTCCTTCCCTGGGAATTCTGTGCTCATACCATTTGCTGTTACTCTGTTAGGTTATTTGTTGACTTTGTCCAGTCTGGATGTTGCATATATATTTTCTCTGTCTGCAGCTTGTCTTTCCATTCTGCTTATGTTTTTTGAGAACAACCCACACTGCAGAATTTGGTCAGGTGGTGGTCATTGCGGTTGTTGAGTTTGCATCAGTATTTGTGATTTGGCTTCCATTTATTCGTACACTGTCCTTTGTGTCAGGGTGGACATGCCTTACGTAAGGAGTTCAGTGGTGTTCCTCTTTTCTGTTCTCTGGGAAGTTTTGTCTGAGGTCTCTTCCTTGAGTGTTTGGTAAAGCCCTCCAGTAAAACCGTCTGGGCCTAGTAGCTTTTGCTGTTCATGATTGACGGGGAGGTGGGTAATATGTGGACTTCTGTTCCTGGTT
Source organism: Enhydra lutris kenyoni (assembly GCF_002288905.1). Taxonomy (NCBI): domain Eukaryota; kingdom Metazoa; phylum Chordata; class Mammalia; order Carnivora; family Mustelidae; genus Enhydra; species Enhydra lutris. The sequence goes on along the minus strand of NW_019154130.1, from coordinate 16,340,423 downwards.
CTTTCATGGTTTGGGGTCTATTCTGGTTTTTTATTTACTGAAAAAGTTCTGACTTTTTTTTCTAGGAGATTGCCTATCCATCTGATGTTTTCAAATTTATTATCAGATGTTACTCCTAGTATTTTCATGTCTTGTCAACTTAGACCGTATTTGTAAGTTACATGCTTTTTAAAATTACTGGTATTAGTGCTTTCTCTCTTTTCCTACTCTGTCCTGTTGTATCAGTTTGGCTTATTATTTATTTCTTGTTAATTTCTTCTCATAATTTTACATTCTTTGAGTGTTTTTGTATGTTCTAACTTCTCTTTAATTTTCAGACTTTTGTATATATGCATTTAAGGCTACTGATTTTCCATTAAGGAGATCTGTTTTAGCTCTTTCCCACAAATTGTTGTGTGTTTATTGATCAGTTTTAACTTTTTTCTATTGGCCATTATAATTTTCTGTGTGAAGAATTTAATAAATTTAGAACTTTTTCAGATGCCTTGGGGATTTAGGGTTTATATATTTTTCTATTAATTTTTACTTGAATTGCATTGTACTCTGAAAGTGGGCTACAGGATATTGATTCCTTGGTATTTCGTGAGATTTGCTTTGTGGTATCCTAATGGGTCATTTTAAAAAGGCAATGTTTAATGTGTGCATGGAAAAAAAATGTTTATTTTAAAATACTGGCTCCAAGGTTGGATAAGTCCATTAGATCAAGCTTGTTACTTGCTAGAGTCATCTATATTCATGCTAATTTTTGTCTGTTTGCCTGAGAGTAAGTCTTCGTTAACATCTTCTAACATTATGGCTTTGTCATTTTCTCTTTCTGGTTCTCTCAGCTTTTGCTGTAATTAGTTTGAATCTATGTAGTTAGATGAGTTAAAGTTCATAGTGTCTGTAGCATCCCAGCAAATTGTTTAAGTGTTATGTAGTGATAGTAATCTTTAATAATGCATCGCACCTTAAAGTTTGTTCTAGCATGGCTGGATGGCACATATTTTTATACCCTTACCCTCCTTTAGTGACCTTCTTAGTTTTTAACTCAGTAGTTTATGATTTTTTAAACATGCCTTGTAGCTGATTTTAATCTAATCTGAGACACACCATCTTTTAGCTGGTGGATTTAATATAATGTTCATATTATTTTGTATGCTGTATGTCATAATATTATAAAACGGACACTTGTGATTTCCATTACGACCTGTGTGAGCAGTAGAATGCTACAGGGTGGCAGGTAGTAGCGTCAGGGCTGGGGTACTCCCATGACTTCTGTGAGGATGCAGGGAGGGAGAGAGGGAAAGCCATGTGGCTAAGGTGTTCTTTGGCAGTTCCTTCTTTAAGGAATGACATGATCAGGGATATGATAGAGTGGGTTCCAGCAGTTGTTCATTTTGGGGTAAAGCATATGGAGCCTTTCAGGTGCTGCGAAAGTACCAAGTCCTTTACTTTGTCTCCAGTTAATTCTCACAAGCTCTTACAGAAGGAGTTGTAACTGTCTCATTTTGCAGATGAGGAAATGAGGTTGGAAGATGAAGTCATTTGGCTGGGGCCTCAGCTGGAAAAGGATGGAGCCACGATGCCAGCCCAGGCCGTCTGGTTCCCAGCCACTCATGCTTTGCTGCCTGTCAGTGACCCAGAGGGCCCCTCCTTATAACAAACACCCCCATTCTGTATAGTGTGTTGGTTGGCATTTTCTTCTAGGATTCCTTTTTTGGTGATGCAGTTCTGGAGATCCAAACGGGGTTGAATCCAATTTGCAAGGGGATGCGAGCATGTGAAAATCCCAGGCTTTTAGGTCTGTGGACGGGGCCATCTCCACACCTCAGTTTAGAATTATTCTTTCTCAGTAGAAAACTTTCCCACAGACCGTGACCCCCACAGGCCTGGCTGAATGCCCCGCTCTGTGTCCCTGCCACCCATGCCTGTCCTCCTGGAGCATGTCTCGTGCTGCACTGGCACTGGTGGTTTGATGATCGAACTCCATGTTCAGCCAGGATGGAGCTGCCCTGTTCACTTTTGTATCTCCAGTACTCAGCGCAGCGTCTGGCCCCTAGAAGTTCATAAGGGACACATATTTGTAGTTCTTAATGGTGGAGTAAATTAATATATTATGCTCATATGTATTATATATAGAACTAATAAGAAGTGGCAGTAGTTTTTTATTGAGTATTTACTATATTCTAGGCACTATACAGGCTTACCTCATTTACTGCACTTCCCACATACTGTGTTTCTGGTTTTGTTTTGTTTTGTTTTGTTTTGTTTTGTTTTGTTTTGTTTTTTTAAACAAACTGAAGGTCTGTAGCAATCCTGTGTGGAGCAAGTCTATTGATGCCATTTTCCCAGCACCATTTGCTCACTTTGTGTCTATTTTTCTCACATCTTGGTTATTATTGGAATACTTCAAACTTTTTCATAACTGTTATGTTTGTTACGGTTTGATGATAGTTGACATTCTTTAGCAAGAAAATACTTTTTAATTAAGGTCTACACATTTTCTTTTTTTAGACCTCTTGCTATCACATGCTTCATAGATTACAGTATGGTGTAAATAAAACTTTTATGTGCACTGGGAAATCAAAAACTTCATTGGACTCACTTTAATTGCAGTGATATGGACCAGAACCTGGCAATATCTCTGAGGTGCACCTGAAATTAAATTTTTTGCATACCTTACACAGATAATTGTAATACTAAGTTATGGTTTGCCAAAAAACTTTATTTCATCTAGTCCCTACAGTAATCTTGGGAGATAGGTATTCTTGGTACTCATATCACAGGTGATGGATGAAGGTGAGAGAGATTGTATGACTTGCTTAAGGTCATCTGCTGTTGAAGTAGTTGAGCCTGGAGTTGAACCCCTATCTGTCCGACTGGATACTGTGGTCTTTGCGTTTATCATACTGCTTCTCTGGAGATTCCACAGTTGAGCCAAAGTGGAGAAATCATAGAATTTCTTGATCTTGAAAAATTTCTGAGAAGCCTTGCCTCACTGTTATGATGACTTGCTGTAAGAGGAGAACAACAACAAAAAATAGGTTCAGTCTTGCTTGGCAGTGATTCCTTTTTGTATGACTGCTTTTAGAGCATATAGGACCTTGGCATGGACTGGCATTAACCTGTTTGAAAAAGGAAATAGCTTTTATATATCTGTTGTTAACAATAGCATTTGTCTTGGTTAACACAAAATCAGCTCGATAAGCCAAATTGACTTGTTAGATTCAAATGTATAATAACATGAGCATATTGTGATGGCTGCTTTACCAACATTGAAAATTGTATTCTTAATGTGATGTGGACTAGATAATGGATGGGATCCAAGCTGGTGTTAATTAGATCTGGCTGTCTCTTCCATTAATTGAAGAGAGTGAAGAGACTGAGACATCAAAGTATGTCCTTTAGCCCCTGAGCAATAGCTAGAGCTTTTCTTTTTATTACCCTAACTTAGTGTGCTCACAGTATGCCATTCATTTCCAGAACTGGTAATTTATTATATTCAAGGGTATTAGTTAATTATATTAAAAGTTATATTTAACATTTTAAATAATACCAAGGGTTTTTTTAATAGTAAAAACACATCTGTAATTTACAAATTGTATTTTGGTGAAAAGATTTTGTATTTTCATTTGCTCTATTAATGTAGTTGATTAAATAAAACTTCTGTGGTTCTAGAAATTTGGATTCTTTTTTTTTTAAGATTTTATTTATTTGTTTGACAAACAGAGAGCACAAGTAGGCAGAGAGGCAGACAGAGAGAGAGGAGGAAGCAGGCTCCCCACTGAGCAGAGAGCCCGATGTGGGGCTTGATCCCAGGACCCTGGGATCATGACCTGAGCTAAAGGCAGAAGCTTTAACTCACTGAGCCACCCAGGTGCCCCTATTCTTATAATTTGGTGGAGTATGCTTGGCCGTCACTATTTCTAGAAATGCAGGTTGACAGTTCCTACTAGTTGACACTGACTGATGTGAATGTCATCATATATAGACCTTGGAGAGTTTGGGGTGGAGGTAACAAAAGAAAAATGGGTTTGAGAGAGCACACAAACTCTTTGGTGTTGGTGTTTACTTAGGAGATTTGTTTCTCTCTCCTTTCAGACTGGTCGAATCGACAAATCCTACCCTACAGTATGTGGCCACACAGGACCGGTACTCGACATAGACTGGTGCCCACATAACGATCAGGTCATTGCCAGTGGCTCAGAAGACTGCACGGTGATGGTAAGCTCCCAGGGTGTGGCAGGCACACAGGCCAGTGACACTCACCCACCACTTCCAAAAAGAGTGTGTGTGCGGAGGCTGGAAAAGTAGAAGGTCATAGCAGTTCTGATTGTCCACTGGATTATACCCTGAGTGACATGAAAGCGTATCTGTAGATAACCCTCTTGTAAGCCCTTATATCAGAGATATTGTACTGTATTGTTTTTCTTCTTTGGTATGGGTGTGCGTGTGTACGTGCTTACTGATGTTTGTCACACCTGCTCTGTGGCATTCTGTGAATGCCATTGATCCACGAGTCCGCTCCCTCCCCCAAAAGGAGAGAAAAAACTGCTAACATGAATGCCATATTACAGTGGAAAGTTACACACAAATGCCGAAGATTACACATAAAAAAAGGGATATGTAACAGATAAGTGGGGAATAGTAAAGGTTTGCAATAAGTTAAGTGTTTCTTTCCAAGCTAACGTCAGAGGGTATGTTCTGTCGAGTTCGACCCTCTTAAGAAAGTCCTTTTTCTGCAGATAAACAAACAACATGAAAGACATTTGAGTTCTTTACATTCCCTCATTTAGATTACAAAAGTAGAGTGTGTGAAACTGGGTTTTGGGATACTTTTTAACCAAAGCTGCTTATTCTTGGTTATGTTCTTCTTAGCCTTAAAACGTAATTATAGGTTTGGATCAATTCTTAATCCTAGCCCAAAGTATGTTTACCATAAGTCCCTCTGGGGAGTAATGCGCTACGGGCAGAAGTCAGCGAAGGTGTCCCTCCGTCAGGTGCAGCGGCCTCCTGCATGTCGGGTGCAGAACTGGGAGACCCACGCTGCCGTTACTTCCCTCCTCGTTTTCTGTCGCCTGAGCCAGGCTTAGAAACATTGTGTGGAAAGTTTTATTAATTAAAATTATTTTACATAAACACAAATTAATTCCCGAACTGTGTCATTTAAACATTTACCCATTTTTCCTCATGGATTTTTGGCCGAGGATAACTCCTCCTGTGATCTCATGATTTTGGCAGCCAAGTCATATTATAATGAAATATGCTGCTGTTAAAAGGAATTGTTCTGCTTTGTGTGCCTTGCTAAATTGATCATTTTCATGACTGCAGACACATTTTACTAAGGGAAAGGAACATTATTGAGACCACTGATGCCAAAATCTTAAACTGAGACTTGACTTCTCTTAAGAAGCGGGTTTGATTCATCTTCAAAAGAAACCCCTTTTTTGTTCTAAAACATGCTAAGCAGGGAAGAAAGTTCAGTGGAATGAATACCCTCTCACCCCCACCCAGGTCAGGAAATAGATCTTCACCCTCCTTCTCAGACTCTTCCATGTGCTGCATCCCTGTCATAACCCTTCCCTCCCTCCCTCCCTCCCTCAAGTAACCACTACTCCCACTCTTAAATACTTAACTTCTTGCTATTCTTCATGGTTTTAATCACCTCAGCAAGCATTTCTAGACAGTGTAGCTTAGTTTTGCTGGCTTAAAGAACTTGATTTGTCTTCTAAGTCTTTTGTATATCTTGTAGGTTCCTCCTCCATTATTTTCTTGTCCTTAACAATGAATCTAATGAAGAAGCCTGACCTTAGACCTGCACCTTTCGCTATCTAGTTTTTGGTGATTGCACACTAATGGTGCAGTTCAACATGCTCCTCTGTCCTCTGAATTCCCTGCAAATTGGCAGCTGGATCCTGAAGTGTGATCAGATTCAGGTTCGGTCCTTTCAGCAAGACTGTATAGCTGGTGTTATGTTCTTCCATCAAGAGGCCGATGATACCAAGATGTCTGGTCTTTGTTCTTTTTTGATTTGTGCGCTATCTATGCTCACCACTCAGATGCCACAAATCATTAGGGGGTCACAAAATGGTAATGTTAAATTCTGTTATTTTGTTTTCAGTTTTTAGCTGGTAAAATTGTAAGGCGATGCCCCCTCTTATTTGATTGCCCAGTAGTACTATTCAAATAGGAAAGTAGGGTAGATGTTTGATTCTTTCCTTTTATTTACCCAGTTTTCAAGATAATGAATTGGTTCTCTGTTTTTCTCAGAAGATGACCGGTTAGGTTCTCCCCACCCCCACCCTCTACCCCTGCTTCCATTTCATTTTGAGCTCATAAATTTGAACATATTTAGTGGGTTTGATGCATTACGATTCTTACCTCAAAGCTCAGGCCATCCAGTCTTTGTTAGTGGGAACTTCTTCAAGTTTCCCCAAGTTCTTTTGACAAACCCTATTTGTTTTTGGTAGCTTCCCTGCTGTTTGGTATGTGAAGGTATTCTGGCTCATCTTGGACATCTCTTCACCCACACTTATTATCAGCCATTTCTCTCAGAAGCTCTGGCTTTTTTTAATGGAGAAATGGAATTTCTAGATCAGTCTGGGTGCTGGGAATGCTCATTGTTACCATGTGATCATTTGTTTTTAAAGATTTTATTTATTTGTTTGAGAGAGTGAGCAAGCCAGAGCGAGAGAAAGCACGAGTAGGGGGAGGGGGCAGAAGGAAAGGGAGAAGCACACTCCCCACTGAGCAGGGAGCCCAGTGTAGGGACTCTGAAATCATTACCTGAGCCAAAGGCCCACGCTTAACCAACTGAACCACCCAGGCGCCCCTTTGGTGATCTTTTTTTTTCTTCTTAAGACTTCGTAGTAAATGGGGCGGGGCGGGGGGATACACACACACACACACACATATTTTCAAGGATAAAATACGTTGTGACTTCATCTTAATAGTCCCTGTTCAAATTATGGACTATCTAGTTGGGGTTTTTTTGTTTTTTTTTTTTTTTTAAGATTTAATTTATTTGAGAGAGAGATCACAAGTAGGCAGAGAGAGAGGGGGAAGCAGGCTCCCTGCTGAGTAGAGAGCCCGATGATGCGGGGCTTGATCCCAGGACCCTGAGATCATGACCTGATTTGAAAGCAGGCACTTAACCCACTGAGCCACCCAGGTGCCCCATGGACTATCTAGTTTTAACCTAACCTCTTGAATATTGCATCTTTATCTCTCTTCTTCCACACTGAGAATATGGGTACTCAAGAACTCAGAGTGTGAATTAGAGAGCCCTGATCTGTCTTGTGTGCTTTCATATTATAGATATGACGGACTCAGCAAAAATACTGTTACAACCACCAGTTAATGATTACTAAAAATAGTTTTATAAAGCCACAACTTTTTACTTATGTCCACCTCTCTCTAGTCATTTAGATCATCTGAAGCTCCTTCCCTGGTGGATTCTAGACCCCAGGATGCTAGAACCCAACCAGAGAGTAATCCCTTCTGGGACAGGCCCCACACTGAGGAGAGACTGCAAAGAATGGAATCAAATAGAAAAGGCTCATGGAAACAGTACTTTTTAAGTCCTTCTATGTAGATAGTAGCTCCTCAGGGACCTTTAGATTTGGAGGTGAGTTTTTCTGAATATAAAATCTCAGCTCACATCATATCTAAATACATTATTCCGTTTTCTTTTGGCATAAAGTGTTCCTGTCAAAAAAAAATTTCAGATAATATAGTTCTCTCTCCTTTATAAACCATATATTCTTTTCGCCTAGATGTTCCCTAAGATTTTTTTTTCTTAGAATACAGTAATCTTGGTAGAATATTGTTGGTTATTCTGACTTGGAATTCCTAAGCTGATGGTATGTTCTTTCAGTATAGGGTTTCAGGACTTTTTTTCTCCTTCCCAGAATGTTTTCTCAGTTATAGTCCTTCATATTTGCTCTATTTTTTGTCCTTGGTTTTTTTCTTTAGGGGCTCCTCCTGTTAATCCATATGCTTTGTCTTCTTTATTATCTTCAGTATTGGTTAGTTTCTCTCCCAACTTTTTTCGTGTTCATTTATTTTATTTTTTTAATTAAAAATTTAAAAAATTAAAAGAAAAAAGATTTTACTTATTACCTATTTGAGAAAGAGAGAGAGAGACAGAGCATGCACATAGAGGGAGAGTGACAGAGAGAAGCAGACACCCCGCTGAGCGGGGAGGCCGATGCAGGGCTCCATCCCAGACCCTGAGATCATGACCTGAGCCAAAGGCAGACTCTCAATCGACTGAGCCACTAGGCACCCCTAAAAAAAAATTAGTTGAAATATAGTTGACACACTGTGTTTGTTATATTAGCTTCAGAACTTTAATCTTTTTTCTGATTTTTACCTTTTATTTCTTGGGGGGCATTATTATGTTTTTGATAATGTGTTCTTTCTTGGTTTGTCTTCACTTCTAAAGTGATTTTTCTTTTGTATCTGATTTCAAAAAACTTTTGCCTCCTTTTGAGTTTTTCAAGTTCTGACTTTATTTTGTTTTGAAATAGTGATTGTTTTTCACTAGTTGAGGACACCTTCCTTGCATTCTTCTGTTGTCTGTAGGACAATATTCTATGCCTTGTTCTCTTTGTTTCTTATAGTAATTTGGGGAACCTTGTCTTTTTTTCCTTATTTTTACATGCGGTTCAGTGGTTAGGTGGCTCAGTTCATATAGCCATCCTAACTTCACAGAGCTCCCCCTTCTGTCCGTTTCAGGCAATGTTCAGCAGCATGGTGACTTGCTTTCCAAGATTTCCTGGCCTGCTTTTATTTGGCCTTTCTCATTCCTTTGTCCCTCTTATTTCTGTCCTTCTCAGATTTGATTCCATTTGTTGGAATTTCTCCTCATTGTGGGTCCTGTCTCAGAAAGAAGCCCTTTCAGTGGTTCATTTCTAGAGTATGGGGTCTAGACAGGTCTGGATTGCTCCAGCCCCTTCAGACCTTTGTATTTCAGGTTGCTGTCCTCACCTGCTGTTGGGTAGGGCAAAACCTTTCCCAGTGGCCCCTGCTTCTCTCACGTTGGCCTGTTACTCTCAGGTTTGTGAAGCACCCCATTGCTGCCCCATGATGTTTCCACACAGAGACCCGTGATACACGGGTCCTATGGCTGTTGGTGGTTTTCTTCCTTCCACTGCATTTGGGGGTTATCACCTAGTTCTGGGTTTTTGTTCTGTTAATCTGTTTGCTCTATGTTTTTATGGAGAGACTTGAGAAGATCCCAAAACTGTGCTTGCTGCTGATGCCACCATCCTTCTGGAATTTTCTAATGTTCCCTTTTGTTGGTATTGCCAGAGTGAACATTTTATAAATTGAACAATGCTTTGAGATAAATCCTCCTAGTTTGTGTTTTTAAGCCCTTAAGTGTGGCACTGATATTTTAATTGTTTAATATCCCCCAAATCATTTGTTACTATTATTGGGGCAATTACAAGAAGCTTTTATAACTTAACAGTTGAAGTGAAATTTTAAAGAAATAGCTGATTTTCTCCTACTCTACCTTCTCAATACCTCATTTTCCTCTTTGCCCTCTTGAAAGTACACTGTATGATAGATAATCTGTTTCAAACACAGCACTGTTTTTCAGTTATTTTTAGTTTATTATTGTATTACATATTGCTTTATTATATATAATTTTATTATGACAATGATTTTTTTTTTAAGATTTTATTTATTTATTTGACAGACAGAGATCACAAGTAGGCAGAGAGAGAGGAGGAAGCAGGCTTCCTGCTGAGCAGAGAGCCCGATGCGGGGCTCGATCCCAGGACCTTGGGATCATGACCTGAGCCAAAGGCAGAGGCTTTAACCCACTGAGCCACCCAGGCGCCCCAACAATGATTATTTTTAAAGTAATCTTCCCCTCCACCGTGGGGCTTGAACTCATGACCACCCACTTTACTGATTGGAGCCTGCCAGGCATCCCAGTACCTTTTTTTAAAAAGGAGAAATGCTTTCAGTAAGTTTCCCAAGCCGAGGCTATTGGTAGTAACCCAGGAGCTACAAATAGTAGGTAGCATAACAAGGCCTCATTCTAGTAGGAGAAGAATCCCAAGATAAGCCCAAGATGGGGGATTTGGAGCGCATGCAGGCCGCTTACATGCCCTCAACCTCAGCTGCCTTACAGGTAAAGTAATGGTAACAATAACGACAGGAAGGAAGCTATACATATAAAACGTTTAGTATTTTTTCAGTATACCTGTAGTGGGTTCGTAGCAGTAAGAATACCTTTAGCAAATACTCAGTTAAAAAAATACAATAGAACCGCTTTGCCAAATGAACTGTAAAAGAATTAAGGTTTTTTTTTTGTTTTGTTTTGTTTGTTAAGAAAGAACGTGTGCGCGGGGCAGGGGTGGGCTGAGGGTAGGGGAGTGAGGAGGGGCAGAGGAAGAGAATCTTAAGCAGGCTCCATGCCCAGCACAGGTCCTGTTGCAAGGGCTCCATCACACAACTCTGAGATGATAACCCAAGCCGAAATCAAGTTGGACGCTCAACCCTGTGCCACCCAGGTGCCCCTACATTTATTTTGAAAGCTTTTTGTATTTATAGTTTTAATTCCATTAAGCCCTAAGCATTTAAGCATTGATTTGTTAATTTGGCAAGCATTGATTCAGTGACAGCAATGTCCTTTTAATTGTAGGTTTATGCTGATGGTATATTCCTTCATCTCTCACAGATGACTTTTTTTAAAGATTTTATTTATTTGACAGAGAGAGAGATCACAAGTAGGCAGAGAGGCAGGCAGAGAGAGAGAGGAGGAAGCAGGCTCCCCACTGAGCAGAGAGCCCGATGCGGGGCTCGATCCCAGGAGCCTGAGATCATGACCTGAGCCGAAGGCAGAGGCTTTAACCCACTGAGCCACCCAGGCGCCCCACAGATGACTTTTTTTAATTTGGAAAAAAAATTAGTTGTATTTCCTGTTATAAGAACAGCAGACAGCACTATACAGTAGACTAAGATTTTCTAAGTAAAATAATTTTTTATTAGCATATAATGTATTATTTGCTTCAGGGATACAGGTTTATGATTCATCAGTCTTACACAATTCACAGCACTCACCATAGCACATACCCTCCCCAGTGCCCATCACCCAGCCACCCCATCCCTCCCACTCTCTCTACTCCAGCAACCTGTAGTTTGTTTCCTGAGATTTAAGAGTCTCTTATGGTTTGTCTGCCTCTCTGGTTTTGTCTTGTTTCATTTTTTCCTCTCTTCCCCTGTGATACTCTGCCTGTTTCTCAAATTCCACAGATCAGTGAGATCATATGATAATAGTCTTTCTCTGATTGACTTATTTCGCTTAGCATAATACCCTCTAGTTCTATCCACATCATTGCAAATGGCAAGATTTCATTTTTGATGGCTGCATAATACTTCATTGTGTGTGTGTGTGTGTGTGTGTGTGTGTTTCACATCTTATCATTAATACAGATGACTTCCGGGACACCTGGGTGGCTCAGTGGGTCAAGCCTCTGCCTTCGGCTCTAGGTCATGATCTCAGGGTCCTGGGATCCAGCCCCACATCAGGCTCTCTGCTCAGCAAGGAGCCTGCTTCCTCCTCTCTCTCTGCCTGCCTGTGATCTCTCTCTCTCTCTCTCTCTGTGTCAAATAAATAAATAAAATCTTAAAAAAAAAATACAGATGACTTCTTTAAGTGGTCTAAAAGTAAATTATATTGGTTTAGTTTACCTTTAATTTATTACTTTTTGAAGCAGTGTCTTACACTGGCAGAAAGCAATTATGTAAATCCTCCTCCCGGAAATTATAATCTGCTTCTAGGTTTTCCAGACTTCTCATATTGTGAGTTCTTTTCTCCAACAATACCTTCTCATAGAGAGTTTTAAAGATTGTGGCTACTAAGTATTTGACTTGGAAAAAGTTTAGCTCTAAGAAAATACCACTGTTTTAAATAATACGAAGAGCAGCCAAGTTAAGTTTAGTGATTGATACTGACTCACCATTGTTCCTTATCTGCAGGGAGTAATCAAACACAAATGTAAGAAATGGCTGATTTAAACCGTGAGTTGGCAGTCATCGTTTCTTCCAGAATCTGGGAGAGGGAAAGATCCTGGAAACAGAGTATTTGTGTTACCCGTTTCCGGCTAGCAGTTCAAAGGGACACTTTTCCCTTCTCTCAAATCAGTCTTACACTAGAAGTCAACAGAAGTAAACTCCCTATTTTGCACATCGTTGCTTCTGTGACAGATTTTCCTAATACAGTTTTTGCCTCTAAATGCAAATGGGAGTGGTGTTGTCATGGGTGAGGAGAGTGAATCCCTCGGTCGTTCTCAGACTTCATGTTCTTTCCCCTTTGTGCAGATTGCAGCCGGGCCCTTTGCCAGCAGGTACTATAACCTGGGGACATTCGAGATGAGCTCTCAGTTCTGGATTTTCCCAAAACTAGTGTTGTTCTCACCGGCCTGGTTCGTGGAGGCAGTTTCTGTGGGGAAGCCTGCGGCTCTGCAGCTGCCACGGGCTCAGTAAGCCCCCTCCTGTCTCTTGAGGTGGCTTCATTTGCCCTTTGGAATTGGTTTCCTTAGCATTTAAAAAGTGTAGGGTCTTTGGTGGGGAGTAGCCCTTCTTATGGCTATAACTCTAGTACCTGGGGGTGATTAAAGTGGAGAAGCAGTGTCTGGAAACGCTTCGTGTGTGTGCTTTAGATTTGCCCTTTGTTTGAGACACAAAACCATCAATGAATTGTGCTTCAAAATTACTCTTCGAGAGAAACCCAAGTTCCTTAATTTTCATCACTTTTTTCTCTTTTCTTTCTCCCTCTTTCTTTCTTTCTCTTTCTTTCTTTCTTTCTTTCTTTCTTTCTTTCTTTCTTTCTTTCTTTCCTTCTTTCTTTCTTTCTTTCTTTCGGTCTTTCTGTCTTTCTTGATTTTATTTTTAAGTCCTCTCTACACCCAGTGTGAGGCTTGAACTCACAGCTCTGACTGAGATCAAGAGTCACAGGCTCTACTGACTGAACCAGCCAGGCGCCCCATTCAGCACTTTTTTCTTACTGGAACTGTTCTACAGAACTGTCCTTTTTTACATTTTCAGAATTTCACATGTTCAAAAGGATTCCAGTGATACATTAGTTCATGAACATGTGCTTCAAGTTATTTTTTTTCCAGAACCATGATGGGTTTTTACTGATTGATTCGCTTTTTCATCTGGAAGCCCTTGGGAGTGATGACGTGTTTTGTTTTGTTTTGTTTTGTTTTGAAACACAACATTGCCATAGCAATGTCTAGTCCAAATAGAAAATTTGAGGAATACACAGTATTATTTAAAAATCAAAACAAAGCAAAAATTCAAGTGGAGGAGAGAGAGATAGTTTGTTATCCCTGGTGTGCTGAGATGCTCCGTGTGTGTACAGCAGAGGATGGTTGGTGCCTCTTCCTCTCCTCACTGACAGGTTTTTGAAAAAGCTCTTTGGTTTTAGAGTAGTGGCTTGAGCGGCTAAACATGAAACAGAGAAAAGCTAATAGACCTGTGTTGAAATCAGAGCTGTTCTCCTTTGTGCTGATCGGTCTAGGCATGTACTAGAGCTTTCACACATCATATCTTGGATGTAAATTAAATAGTTGGATACAGTGCTGAGTCAGTTTGAAGACTAGGCTTATGAAAGAAATTCTGGTGTTCACACCTAAAAATATATGCGTGGTTCTAGTAAACAGCAAGAAAATTAATTGTGAACATAGTAAGCATTTTTTTTTCCCTTTGGCCAAGCCAGTGTTTTATAAGCCCTTAGGTGCATGATTACATTTAATCATCATAACAGCAAAGTGAGGCCAAGAGTATGTCCCATTTTACAGCGTACGGAACACCACCCCAGACAGCAACTGGTTTGTCAGAGGTCACTCTGTTTTCAGTATCTTCAGTATCTCACGTAAGGGGAGTGCTTCGGGTAGCAGAATGTTTTAGCTCTTTTCGTGTGTCCTTTAACACCTGTATGGAGAGCTGCTGCTGGCCCCATACCAAATAAGGAAGCTGAAGCTCCCAGAAGTGAGGTCTGTTCTTAATGTTAACACAGCCAGTTGGTGTCCTAGCTCTGTTGGAATGCCGTGTCTTTTGGCGTCCAGGCCGGCGTCCTTTCTGCCACACCAGGCTACATCCCAGCTAATGCACAAGAAGACCTAAACCTGTACCAAGTGGGGGTTCTGCTTTGTTGTCCCTGTGCTTCAGGAGCCAAGACTTCTTCAGCCCAAACAAGAAGGCCGTTGCCTGGAAGCCTCAGACAACCCTACGAAGGGCAGAGAGCCAGATAACGATAGGCCTTTGAGTAGGGCCAGTGGGCACCAGCCAAGCAGTGTGCATGCTTTATGTGGAAAAGTTTACGGGTCTTCAGCCCTTTTCCACAGTCCACAGTGCAGAACACCACCACCTTTATTTACCAGCGAAGGCAAGAGTTCCGTCATCTTTTCATTTAGTTTCACAGACTTTTCCAGTCACTGACACCTCCCACTGTAAATCCTCAGGTCTGTATTACTCCTTCCTTCTTTCCTCTTCTTCCTGTCACCTAACTCCTGTTCCTTGTTAGAGGCCATCCCCTCAGAGTCTTCCTGGATGCACCAGACTGGAGAGCAAGAAGTTCACTTCATGACACTTGGCATTTTTATGCAGTCCTTGTCTTATACCTGTGTAGCTTTGGTTGCATACTCTGTGTGGTTTCCTGGCACATAATACAGGCAGCAGCAATGGCTAACACTTAGGAAGAGCCTGCCTTATGACAGGCATTATTCTAAATACTTTAGTTTCTTACTGCCACATTGCTTCTCAAAACAACGTGTATTGAAAGCAGATTCCTTCTTTCCCATTTTATAGATGAAGAAATCGTAAAGCTCAGAAAATTTAGGTCAATGTCTCCAAGGTTATGTAGTTGATACAGGGCTGAATCAGGAACTAGGCAGTCTGTTCTAGTTCTGGAGTCCATGTTCTTAACCACTGTACTGTTCTGTCTCTGACTGTATGCCAGGCACTGTTCTAGGGCTTAGAAACTCATGTAACTCCCACAGCAGGCATAGAAAGTATAAGTATTCATGTTTCCTCTGTGCAGTGACATTGAGTTGTTTGTCCAAGATCATCGCTGTAAGTGTTCCAGGCAGGATTTGAACCAGGGTCTGTTTGGCTCTGGAGCCCATGGCCCAACCTTCTACATCATACCACTGGTCTTTGATTTTTGGTCTCTTAGAAATCTCTGCTTTCTGTTAGTAAACCCCTCAACAGCAGAGCCTGTGTGTAGTCCCCGCTTCCCCTCTTGCCTGGTAATAGGCCTGCCTTATAGAGGCTACTCAAGAGATGTGCTGTGTGAATGAGTGACCGAGGTGGTAAAATGGGTTAGAAACCATTGAATCTGCAAGGTGAGATTAAAAAAGGAACAGAATTTCCTCATTTTAAAAATTACATAATAATTGTTTTGCTCCATCATTAAAATTTCCTTGCAATCCAAGGAAAACATGGATGAGGAAGGAGATAGGAAAAGGTAAAGTCCCATTACGGGCTCTGCTTCTGCCCTCATATTTAAGATTGGCAATGCTGACTATTAACAAAGACTTACCTCACTCCACGCTTCATTAGGGATTTAGAAAACACAGTATTTAGTTGTGGTCAGAGTTGAATACAGGGTGCAGAGGTTTCTGGTCCTTGTAAGAGAAGCCAGCAGCCCGTGGTTGTGGTGCCATCTGGAGATGGCAGGTGGTGTTACCGCTCCTCCAGTTCTAAGCCCAGGTCAGAATTCGGTTTGGAAAATGCATTTCCTGTTGAGTCACTAAAGTCCCATTTCATAATAGTTTCTCTGTGACTTTAGGCTTTGATCAAATCAGTTTTCTGTTCTTTCTGTTAAAAAAAACAAAAAAACCCAAGACCTGTTTTCCATTCAGATAGTTAAGTTCAAATTTGGAGTTGTTTGACTAATCATAAACCCTTCACTAAAAGTAGGTGTGTATCAGGATGAAAGCAAACCTGTGATGCTGGGGGTGGTAAGCAGCACGGGTCAGTCTGGTGGAGAGAGGCAAGGTAGGTTTTCTTTTGCCCTCTGTGCTTGTTCACAACTGCATTGTTTAAAATTTGCTGAATGGTGAGGGTTCAGGGGAAATCAGGTGACGTCTAGACTTGGGCCCTTAGAAGGCACATTTGTTTTGCCATGATTGGCATAAGGGGTTATAGTTAGCCTGGGCAGATTTTAGCTGTAAGAATGAATGATCACTTAATTCGTGACTTTTTCCCATTCTTCAGGATGGCAGACTTTTTCTTCTAATTTTTTGCAGGACAGCAGAACTGAGCTGAACCTTAAACACTCATCTAATCCAGATCTCTGCCTTCCCTAAGCAGTTGAAAACAGACAGTTGTTTGTCTCCTTAAAAATCCCCAACAAAGGAAAATTCTGTTTCTCACTTGTTCCACTGTTGAGCATGATTTTTCACTGGCAAGTTCTACATTTTCCACGAATTAGTTCCTTAAAATCTTTGGTGGTAAATTTACTTATTTTAATATATTACTTAAAACATTTGAATTGTTTAGTATATTTTAAATATAAAATATATTTTAAATATAATATATTTAAAATATATTAACTTACTTAATGTGTTTTAATCTCTGTATACAAGAAGATAGTTATTTTAAACTTTAGCCTTTTCACAAACTTAAATATTACTTAATGTCTTTTCTGCAGGATTCTTAGTGCTACTCAGCTTAGTGGTGTCTCATTTCTTTCTTCCTGGAGGGTGTCTCTTAACCTGTTAGAATTCAGGTCTTCCACTGTCAAAGTTTTTTGTCCCTTCTGTCTAATGCTTTTCCCATCCCCATCCCCCTCTGCCACCCAGTCATGTCCCCAGCTAAGATACGATGAATCTTCTGTGTGTCTCCACCAGTCAAGAGGATTTTTTAAACTGCTTCATTGAACTATAATTCACATACAGGTCACCCACTTAAAGTGTACAATTTAAGGTCTTAATTTATTCACAGATACATAAAACCATCACAGGAGACAATTTTAGCACATTTCATCACCTCAAAAAGAAACCCTGTATCCATTAGCTATCCCTACCTCTGAGTCACTAGCACTAAGCAACCACTAAACTACTTTGTGTCTCTGTGTATTTTTCTGTTCTGGACATTTCATATACACAGAATCTTGTAATATGTGGTCTTTTGGAACTAGCTTTTTTTATTTAGCATTATATTTTCAAGCTTCATCCATGCTTTAGCATGAGTCAGTACTTAGTTTCTTCTAGGGACAAGTAGTATTCCCCTGTATAGCTATATCACATTTTGTTTATCCATTTCTCAGTTGCTGGACCTTTGGGTTGTTTCTGCATTTTGGCATTCATGAGTAATGCTGCTGTGAACATTCGTGTACAGATTTTTGTGTAGACATGTATTTTCATTTCTCTTGCATTACCTAGGGAGTGATATTGCTGGGCCATATAGTAACTCTGTGTTTAAACATTTGAGAACTGCCAGACTTTTCCCAAGTAGCCACACCATTTTACATTCCTACCAGTGGTGTAGGGGGTTCTGATTGCCCCCCATCTTCACCAGCACTCACCGTCTGTCTTTTGATTATAGCCTCCCCTTGGGTATGAACTGATGTTTTATTGTGGTTTAGCTTTGCGTTTCCCTAATGACTAATAATGACGAGCATGTTTTCATGTGCCTTTAAACTATCTGTATATCTTTCTTGAAGAAATATTCTATTTAAATCCCTTGCCCATTTAAAAAATTGGGTTATTTTCCTTTCATTATTGATTCGTTAAGAGTTTTTTATATATTCTTTTTCACTGTTTTGATTGTGTTCTTTGAAAGGCAGAGTTTTTAATTTTGATGAGGCCGGTTTATTTTTTTCTTTGTAAGATTTTCCTGTGCTAGATATTTCAGAGCTATTACGTATATTTATATTTTCCAAATGTAAAATCACAGAAAACATGGTGTTTTAAAAATGACACCGTCCCTAGGAGCCCTGGTGGGTGGAGTTTGCTCTCCCCTCTAGAACCCTGGCCTCACTGGGGGCTGTCACCCCAGTGCTGCTTCTCATGGGTGCTTCACTTGTTTCCTATTCTTCTTTCATTGTTCTTGTTGTTGTTTTTTCTCCTGTACTTCTAACTGGAAAGTTTTGAATTTAACAGGGAATTTAAAATAAAATCTCAACTATTAAGTACAAGTGGAGAAGCAACATTTTGTAGGCCTGACGGGTGTTCTGATCTTTAATATTCTACTCCATTTTTTTAAAAACCTGCATAGAGTCAGTGTACAATATTCTTTGGCTCTTTCATCCAAAAACCAGTGTGTGTTCTGTTTATACAGAGCAGGTCAGCAAACTGGATGGTCACAGGAAAGGTGACAACGAAAGATCATCCCTCACGATCCCTCTTGCTTTCTTTCCCAACAGGTGTGGCAGATCCCAGAAAATGGACTTACCCTTTCCCTGACCGAACCTGTGGTGATTTTAGAAGGCCACTCGAAGAGAGTTGGCATCGTGGCCTGGCATCCGACTGCCCGCAATGTCCTTCTTAGCGCAGGTAGGAGAGGACAGTAGCCAGTGTTCTGATGTGTGCCGGGCACATCTGAGGCAGCGCACTGGGACTCCTTGATGAGGGGCCGAGATGGGGTGGCTCCCTGGCCCCGCTGCCCCCATGCACACAGCTGTGTGTTGAAGGCCACTTGGGGAGTCTGACTCAAGACTTCTTCCCCAGAGAAATGAACAGATACATTCTTACCTAACATTCCAGCAGATTCATGGCTCCTGTTGGGGGCCTTTCTTGGACCACAGTGTTAGTTTACTCCTTTTATAGCAGGAGGATCCCTGGTAGGAAGCTGGGTACCAGCTCTGAATGTTATTGCCAACTTCAGGCGGATCTTGTTAGTCAAATCTCTTCCTTCTGTTAAAAAGATACTTTGAGTTTTCTTCTTATATACAAGTAGTATATGTATGTTATAGAAAATATATGTAAACAAAAGGAGAAAATAAAATCATTTGTAATCCAGCTACCACCCAGAATATCATCATTGATGTTTCCTTCCAGAAGGTACTTCGTGCACATAAATGTGCACATAGATGATTTTACCTACAAAGATGGGTTCAGAAACTTTACATGTGACCTGCTTTCTGTGCTTACTGGTGTCCTGGTCCTGTTTGGGTGTCATTAAATGTTATTCCTATGATTTTTTTTTTTAAAGATTTTATTTATTTATTTGAGAGTGAGAGAGCTCGAGAGCAGGGTGAGGGTCAGAGGGAGAAACAGACTTCCCACTGAGCAGGGACCTTGATGCGGGGCTCAATCCCAGGAATCTGTGATTGTGACCTGAGCTGAAGGCAGGCGCTTAACCATCTGAGCTACCCAGGCGCCCCATTCCCGTGATATTTTTAACACCGCCATTAGTAGTCTATTAGTAGTCCATTGTCTGGATACCTTCATTTATTTAATTAGGCCCCTATTTCGGGACATTCGGGTTTTCTGGGGTTTTTTTTTACACTGTTGATCAGCATTGTAGTGAACCCTCGAATCAAGATTTAGTATTCCTCTTGGTTTGCCACTTGAGTAGTTTCCAAGTGTTATCCTATAGAAATCTTGTCCTCTGTCTGCAGTTTGAGATTTTATCTTTTATGGAAGCAATACAAAGGTCACAAGGGAGCTTCATGGGATGGTGGAAATGTTGTGTATCTTGATTGTGATGGTGGCTACATGAATATATACATTTGTCAGAATTTAGCAAATGTATACTTTTTTTTTTTTTTTTTTTTAGATTTTATTTATTTATTTATTTGACAGAGAGTGAGATCACAAGTAGGCAGAGAGGCAGGCAGAGAGAGAGGAGGAAGCAGGCTCCCCGCTGAGCAGAGAGCCCAATGTGGGGCTCGATCCCAGGACCCTGAGATCATGACCTGAGCTTAAGGCAGAGGCTCAACCCACTGAGGCACCCAGGCGGCCCGCAAATGTATACTTTTAAAATGTCAGAATTTGTCAGAATCTAGCAAATGTATACTTTTAAAATGGGTGCATTGGATTGTATGTAAATGATACCATAATAAAATTGATTTATTAAAAAGAGTACTAATGTTAGTAGAATTTTTTTTTTTAAGATTTTATTTACTTATTTGACAGATAGAGATCACAAGTAGGCAGAGAGGCAGGCAGAGCGAGAGAGACGAGGAAGCAGGCTCCCTGCTGAGGGATGTAGGGCTCAATCCCAGGACCCTGGGACCACGACTGGAGCCGCAGGCAGAGGCTTTAACCCAGTGAGCCACCAAGGCACCCCAAATGTTAGTAAATTTTTAAAGATCTTTCCCCTCACCAGTAAAAAGGAAGGGGACAGTTGAGTTTTTAACTAGGAATAGAGGGTGTTTATGATATAATAAGGTAAGTTAAAAAACACCAGGTACCTATTGAAACCAAGGGCTACTTTTCAAAAAAGATGCTATCTAAAACTGTTTTTAGTTAAAATCACAAGTGACTCTACCTGGGAACCCTTCTGATGTTCTACTCAGTCTGATAAGGACATAAAACAGTTCCAGAGGTGGAATTCCATCGTGGAAATTTTTCTGCAGCCCCTTGTCATAGAGATCAAACATCAGCTGACTGATCCCCATGCTACCTTTCACAAGCAAAGGAGAACGGTTGATGGCAGTGTTGTGCATGTTTTATGACTACATGATCCATCCATGGTGGCTGAAGTTACACATTTGCCTCTGGTGCACAAGGCAAAGGAAGGGTCAAGTCTCTCCCCAGGGTTCAGCTGCAGCTTTACTGTTGCGCAGGCTTTCCTCGCCCCCAGTCTCCTGTTTCTAGCCCACAGACAATTTAGGTGTCTGGATATCAGTGGCTACGTTTTTTTTGAAGTGCTTACAAAATTGGCTTATTGGCAAGAATTTATCTTCAGGATATCCATCCCTTAGTTTGCTTCCTCCTTGTCCTGGAAGCAACAAATGGCACCTGCTTTTTAAGGAGTCTTGGGTGAGGCACCTACGTGGCTGAATCAGTTGAGCATCTGCCTTTGGGGCAGGTCATGGTCCGAGGGTCCTGGCATTGAGTCCCTCATCAGGCTCCCCGCTCAGCAGGGAGCCTGCTTGAGAGTCTCTCTTCCCATCTGCCCTTCCTCACCCCTTCTCTAAAATAAATCAATCTTTATAAATAAATAAATAAAAATAAAGGGGCCTTGCGCCCGATGCCTGAAGCAAAGTGGAGTCGGTGAGCAGAGGGGTGTGGCTGCATCAGCACTGTGGCCTCTTCAGGGATCAGCTTCTGAACCCACACACCTGCTTGATTACAGTTTGGACTTTGGTCTTGATCTGTTTCTCTCCCCTTTTAAAGATAAAGACCTGTTGTGAGCACATGCATCTCCCTTCCACTTACTTGATTTGCCATGCTTTGATATAAGACCATGTTTTATAGTATTATTGATCTGAATAACCCGCTTGTCCCACATTTTTGTTGCGTGTTCTATACAGGTATTTAAACTCTTTGTTTTTAGTTCTGCTGGAGAAGAAGTAAACCGTATTCATTCTGATGTTGGTTTTACTAGAAAAGGGAAGCTTAAGATCACATGGGGTCCACTGGCCCCAACTAACTCTCAAAAAACATGGGATTTTATTTTCTTAGAGTTCTCTTGCCATTGCTTTTTGTTTGTTTCAGATGAACCGAAACTTAGCAAACCATGTTTTCCCTTTAACACATTTCTTTTATATAGATGTCTTATTTCTTTGTCGCTTGAGTTTCTAACTCCCAGCAAGTAAATAGAGCCCCTTAAAATCAGTGTCTGTCTTTCTGTGCGTACGTCCCCTCACTGTATTTGTAGCTTTCAAGTGTTGCTGTACAGGTGTTTCTAGTCTCTGAGGGGTGTGGCTCTGCTTGCTTTCAGGCTGTGATAATGCCATCATCATCTGGAATGTGGGGACAGGGGAAGCCCTTATAAACTTGGATGATATGCATTCAGATATGATTTACAACGTGAGCTGGAACCGGAATGGCAGTCTGATCTGCACAGCTTCCAAAGACAAGAAAGTGAGAGTAATCGATCCTAGGAAACAAGAGATCGTTGCTGTAAGTATGCTTAGGATAAACCCCCCCATCTTGGTACCACTTCAGTGAGTGTGAACTTGTTAAGGCAGGCTATAGAGGCCTCGCCCCTGGTCAGCGGAGCCTTGTGGGCAGATGCCGGACCGTGAATCCACAGAGCTTTATATAGGCTTCTGCCTTCCAGCCACCCTCCAGAGCTGGGCATTCTGGCATTTACACAAGTCTTACCTCTCGCTTGGTGACCATTTTTCACAAAGAAACAAATTTTTTTATCAGTTCACTAGAGGCCTTGAGAATTTACAAGTCTAGATCAGCTAACCTAAACAGTTAACTGCATTCCTGGCTTAGTGCTCAGTACTGATCCCCGCCTCTTCCTGTAGCCATCGTCAGAGTACCTCACAGAGATGCCACAGGTTCTCTTTAGCTCAGTATCTCAGTTTCTGCCACTCAGAGTAGGCCTCAGCAGACAGAAGGTGGGCATTTGGGACTTGAGCTGGGGTTGAAACAGCAGGTGCTGGATCCCAGAATGTCTTGCATCAGCCCCGGTCTCTGGTCCTGCATTTGCCTCACTCTGGAAGGTGCTGGTTCTTTGGCAGATTTACCTCTTAAGAGTTGGGTGGCTGTTGTGACTAGTGCTTACTGAGCAGTGGGGACTTGCCCGACTTTGCGCCAAGTGCTTTCTCCACTAGAACCTTCCAGGGCTCACTACTAGTGCACTCTCAATGAACAAATGAAATTAAGGAAGGGGGTTAACTGAACTAGACTTCCTTCTGTCCAATGAATTTGGTAGAAGCCGTAGGGTATATCCAACTTCCAGGTTATCTTCTTGAGAAACGGACATCTGGCAGTCCTTTCATGTTTTTTATTTTTGCAGGGCATGGACTTGGGTTGGCAGTAAGGGCATGGTGAAGGAGTGAGGCTTTTGAGTCAGCTCCTGGCATCTTTGCTTGCTCACTAGCTGATGGACCTTGGCCAAATTACATAGTCTCTGTTTTTTCATCTTGGGAGGAAACTTACACACACACACACACACACACACACACACACGTGCATGCCTGGTAATCTGAACGGCATGGGGGCATGGGTTGGATTTAGTGTATGAGCCCCCACTCTCCCACCCCACCCCACCTCACCTCACCTCACCTTTCTTGCAGTTTGAATATAATATGCATATTATTCTTGGTCCCCCAGGAGAAGGAGAAAGCACATGAAGGAGCAAGACCCATGAGAGCCATCTTTCTGGCTGACGGGAATGTCTTTACCACTGGTTTCAGCCGCATGAGTGAGCGGCAGCTGGCTCTCTGGAATCCGGTATGTCCCTTCCCAGCCTTTCCACTGGTTTATACTTGCGATTTCTCTCTTTTCTGAGCAGGTCTTTGGGTGGGTAAATGGATTATAGGATTCTTAGTGTAGTTTTCTGAACTCCTGCTGGTCTTAAATTGGGTGGACATTCTCATCCTCACTGGAGACTTACTGCTTAAATGTATTACAAAAATGCATTCTTGATCCTCTCAAGTAGTCTCTGTTGACTACATTTTTTAAAAAAGAATGCACAAAAAAGCCAGTGTTTGGAACTTGGAATTTATTCCAATTTCCGAATTTATTTTATAAAGAATTTGATCAAATGTGTAATCAAAATAGTCATGCTTAGGAAAATGTTGAGAATAGCATAAGTGAAAAAATAACAAAACTGAATATACAGTATGATCTCAGTCTCTGTGTGTGTTGGAAGGAAGGAAGTAGACAAAAACGGTCATTTTTTTTGCTACCCACTGGACGGTGGGATTATGGAATATGGGATGATTTTTATGGTCTTTCTGTAACTTTAACAAAGAATGTGTATTTGCAATAAGAAACATTTCTTTTAAAAAAGAAAATGGGGTGCCTGCCTGACTCAGAGTGTGTGACTCTTGATCTCAGGGTCATGAGTTCAAGCCCTACATTGGGCATAGAGCCTATTCTAAAGAAATACATTTTTTTAAAAAAGTAAAAGAAAAAGAAAAAAAAAAATAGCCACAAAGGACAAGGGCCGTCTGTCTCATCTTTGTCATGGAATCACACCAGTGTGTACATTGATGTTGTCAAATTGACAGTTTTCAGTGGGTTGGAAAATCGGTATTTATGTGTTTGAGTTGGCATCTACATGTATGAATATTATATGTGCATTGTTAAAGCTTCATTACTCTAGGAAATTGCTCAGGTAATTGGGGATAAAAGAATGATTCCCCTTGTAAAGTATATGTATACAAATATATATATTTGTATCTTTTTCCCAGAAAAATATGCAGGAACCCATTGCTCTTCATGAAATGGACACTAGCAATGGGGTATTGCTGCCCTTCTATGACCCTGACACCAGTATCATTTACTTATGTGGAAAGGTAAACAGTCCTTTTAATGTTTCATATTAAATTTAATCTTGTAAGAGGAAAAGTATCCTTCAGAGATTTAGTAGATGGGCAGTGCTTTATATCACTTTAATATTTTAATTTGTCGGATTTCTGTGTGTGTCTTAAGCTAAAATAAGGACCAGTGATTTTGGTGTGTTTTCAGTCTTGAGACTGGACCCTTTGAACTTGTCACTTGTGTGGTGATAACATACTGTGTTCAGGACTTCTGACTGCAGTAGGGATGGGGCTCTGGTGTTGGGGCAGATGCTGACAGGGATAGCTTTGCTCAGGCGCTCTAATGAGAAAGAGGACACGCTGATGTCCTTTCACCTCTGGTGCCGTGGGATCCGGAATTTTAGATTGCTCTGTAATGGTGTGATGAATGAGTAATGAGGTCGCCCATCTAATGCTGAAATCCGCTGAGGAGCCCTCCGTCGGCATGTAGGTCCTTACACCACATGCTGCGGACTTGTAGGGAGAATAGTGCTTTGTGGATAGGAGCTTTTGAAAGCCTCAGAGATGCTCCAGGATGTTTTTCTTGTTCCTGGAGCTCAGCATTAGGGCCCTGAGCTTGAAAAGTATGTGGTCTGCCTAGTTTCAGAAGGTGACACTTGTTACAGGAAGACCCCACACTGAAATCAGAAAGCCTACCTTCCTGCCTTCCAGTCTCCCTAACTACAGTGTTGCTAGATTGATGATGATGATGATTTCTTTTTAGTGGGCAGTAACCTGAAAGTTCCTTATTCTTTCGTAGGTTCCGTTTTCCTTAGAATTGCTGTAGTTGAAATAAATGAATTAATGCAACTGGAGCTGTTGATGTATTTGCCCCAAACCTGTTAGATGGCCCCTTGCTAGGTAAAGCCAGATATGTCTCACTTCTCATAGTTGACTGAGCATGCTCTACATTGTCATAGATCAGTTGCTTAGAAACTGGGGTCTTGTCTGTTTCCTGGAAAGTCATTTTACTTCAGATGTTCACAGCTACCATAGAGTACATCAAAACAAATAACAGGAGCGGTTACCCAGATATTATTAACATGAGGTGGAAGGTTGTTTTGAGTATGCAGGAAACAGTCTGTGTTTAGCTTTTTCACCATTGCTTTAGATATTTACATCATTGAAGCAAGTAGAAACCATGCAAAATGAGAGACTTGAAGGCAAGGGCATAAAACTGCCTGGTTATTTATATCACACGCACACGCATACATACCAAGCATGCTGCTTCTGGCAGGCAGCCTTGCCTTCATTGTTCAGGTTGGTATAATTGTGTGACAGTTATACTTGGAGAGACTATCATATGCTTCAGATCTTCAAAAACATCTGACCTTTCTAAGCAAATGTGTCACAGAATTTGACACATGGTTACGAGAGAGCACTGCCTTCGGAAGTTAAAGGATACTCATGTTTTAGTGAGTATCTTAATTATGAATTAAGAATTACTATGAGTTAAGAATAGTGAATTAAGAATGATTTAAGAGCTGTTTATTCTTAATGTTTCTGAATTATAAAAATCTTACTTTTTATAGTCATCTGATTGGCCGATGTCAGTGCCCTCAGGCCTGTGAACGACACCATTCTGTTGCCAGTGAGAATCAGTCACTGCCTTCTCCACAGTCCAGACTTCTGTTTGTTCTTTGAAGTTGAATTGCAGTTGCAGTTGCATGGCCAGAGGTGTTGACATTTTTGCCCTGACTCCGACTTAGTGTCTAGGCTCAGTAGAGCCAAATTCGAGGCTTTAGCAGGAGGCGGAGGAGACCGTTTGAAGGACATTCTAGCATCTGATAAGTGAGGGCTTGCCTTGCCAGGAAGAGCAACCATCATATCCTCTTCCTCTGAAGAGAAGGCAAAGGTTGGCCACTGAGGCGGAGTCCCGGTTAATGCGGGGTTTAGAGGGGAGAGAGACCCCACTTCAACCAGATGCTTTAAGTAACATTCAGCGTGAACTTGTCTTTGATTTCTCGTAGGGTGACAGCAGTATCCGCTATTTTGAGATCACAGATGAATCCCCGTACGTCCACTACCTCAACACATTCAGCAGCAAGGAGCCTCAGAGAGGGATGGGCTACATGCCCAAGAGGGGACTCGATGTTAACAAATGTGAGATTGCCAGGTAAAGAGTCGGGCTGGTAAAGTCTTCAGATTGTCTGTGCCGCCTGCTTCACAAGAGCAGTACCTCCGCCAGTCGTGCCTGGAGCCAATCTGTGTGCCCTTTATGGTGGCGTGGACTTGGTATTTCGTTTCCTGCCCACACTTAGGAACACGGAGTTTTATTTACTTTTTAAGAAGATTTTATTTATTCATTTGAGAGAGAGAGAGAGAGAGAGAGAGAGACAGGAGAGAGCACAAGCAGGGGGAGCAGCAGAGGGAGGAGGAGAAGCAGACCTCCAGCTAAGCTGGGAGCCTGATGTGGGGCTTGATCCCAGGACCAGGAGTTCATGACCTGAGCCGAAGGCAGACTACTCAGGTGCCCGGGAACATGGACTTCTACAACAGTGAAGAACCTTTCAAAATCATTTACTTGAATTGTGCCCCTCCCCAGTCTTCAGACTACATAACCTGCGGTGCATCAATTAGCCGAGGCGCACTGCGGACTTACGCAAATACTGTAGCCTTCATCTCTTGTCTTCAGGCTGAGGCTGTGGCCAGTGTCCCTGGGAAGCAAGCAGGGAGAGCCTGCCCCTGGGATGGAAAGAAGAGATGGTTTTTCTGCCCTGTTGGGGGACAAACAGGTTCCAAACTGAATTGTAGACCTCGTGGATCCTGTTAGAGAAACCAAAGACCGATAGCTGGGTTTTGGGTTAACTTGATTCAGGAAGTTCAGCTGTGTTACAGAATTCCTGCCTCTCTACCCCTGTGGATTTTTCAGAATTTTATATTGCATAATGCTAGTGGTCTTCCTAAGGGATAGGCCTTTTTCTCCTCCTAGTCAACAAAAGATAGTCCCTGAGACTCATGAATGACTGTCCATTTAAAACAACAGAATGACTAGCACTGCACTATCAGGCCTGTGGTCATACCGCACATTTGTAGAAAACTATATTTCTTCATTTCTTTTTTTTTTTTTTAATTTTTTAGAATTTATTTTAGAGAGAGCGCTCACATGCAGCGGGAGGGGCAGAGAGAGAGAGAGAGAGAGAGAGAGGGAAAGACAAAGATCTCAAGCAGACTCCCCACTGAGTGCAGAGCCTCACGTGGGGCTTAATCTCATGATCTTAAGATCATGATCTGAGCCAAAGTTGAGAGTCGGGCACTTAACCAACCAAGCCACCCAGGTGCACCACAATACTGCATTTCTATGGACATCTGCCTAACCATGCTGTCCTAGTCACATAAGTAATACATCTTTGAAAAACAAAAATAATTTTTTTTTAATACATTTAACTCTATACCTGGAGTTAGTGAAGGAAAGCTGTCACAGATAATTCAAAATTATGGTGTAAACCAATCTCCTCAAAATATGGTTCAAAATAGATTGAATCCAAACTTAAGATTGCCTCCAGTATTTGGGAAGGCCTTTATTTTACTGTCATCTAACAGTTGAAAAGACTATAAGCACAATCATTCAGGACACCTCCTACGTAGGAAGTGTTTCTTGAGCATTCGTTAGATGCTGGGCGCTGTGCTGAACATGCTGCCGTGCTCGGTCCTTGAGCTGCCTGGCAGTCCCAGGGCAGTCTTTTTTTTACCGCCAAGCTGACTGCAGAGGTTCCCACTCTTCCCACATTTTGGATAATTTCAAATTTTTCTTGAGCGTTAGACATGGTGTGGTTAACTTGGATGCCAAAATTTTAATCTTAAGATTGTTTTCCTTCTTAAAAATCCTCTTTATGCTGACAGATGTTCAGTCACCTCTAGTTGGCAGAAGACCTGGCCTCCAAGTCATAGATCGTTGCTGTCTGATATTGGGTGTTTGCTCTCTCCTGACTGCTGACTTGGTGACTTCTCCAGAAGTGACTCATTGTCAGTGGTGGAGGTTCCACCATGGCAGGTCAGCCCCCAGATGACTGGGGTTGGACCATCCCCAGAAGCACAGACGGAATTCTCCTGGTTCTTGTTTCTAGTCCACCATTTCCTAGCACAGTTTCTCTTGGCTTCTCTTTTTTCATCTGGAAAATAGGAACACAAAATGTACCTGTTCCCCTGGTAGATCTGCTAAGGTGATAGGCAAAGCATTTCGTATCCCATACAGCAATGTAGAAGATTAGTTTTTGGTCAGGAAGCCTGTTATCTGGCCTCCTGTTTCACTTAATACAACTTTGCCTTTATTTCCCCCTTGAAGATTCTTCAAACTTCATGAGAGGAAGTGTGAGCCTATTATCATGACTGTTCCCAGGAAGGTAAGTGCCCAGTTTCCTAGGCAATTCATGTTTAAAAAGATTTTTAAAATTCCAGGACTGTCTTCCTAAGGATTTTCCCAAAATGTCTCTGTAGTCCGACCTTTTCCAAGATGACCTGTATCCTGACACAGCGGGGCCTGAAGCAGCACTGGAGGCAGAGGAGTGGTTTGAGGGGAAAAATGCAGATCCAGTCCTCATCTCCTTAAAGCATGGATACATTCCTGGCAAAAACCGGGATCTCAAGGTGGTCAAGAAGAACATTCTGGATAGCAAGCCCACTGCAAATAAGAAGTGTGACCTGATCAGTGTCCCCAAGAAAACCCCAGACACGGCTAGTGTGGTAAGGACTGCAGGAGCTGGAGAGTGAGCTTGGCTGGCTCAGGGCTTTTACTTATTTTTTTAAAGATTTTTTTTCTTTTTAAGATTTATTTATTTATTTATTTGGCAGAGGGGGAGAGAGAGCGAGATCAAAGTAGGCAGAAAGGCAGGCAGAGAGAGAGGAGGAAACAGGCTCCCTGCTGAGCAGAGAGCCCGATCTGGGGCTCCATCCCAGGACCCTGGGATCATGACCTGAGCCGAAGGCAGAGGCTTTAACCCACTGAGCCACCCAGGTGCCCCTTTTATTTTTTTTTTTTTAATTTATTAAGAGAGAAATCACGGGCAAGGATGGGGCAGAGGAAGAAGCACAGTCCTTGCTGAGCTGGGAGCCTGATGTGGGGCTCTATCCCGGGACCCTGGGATCATGAACTGAGTTGAAGGCAGACGCTTTAACAGTTGAGCCACCCAGGTGCCCCAGGCTCAGGGCTTTTAGTGAATGAGAATGAGAATTTTTAAGAACCTTCTTGGTCACATGACGTTTATGAGCTTGTGGCCACTTTTGGCTCCTTTAGCTGTGTTTTTTATAATGACCAGGGTAGAAGTCAATCTACTACCATCTTAGAGAAAGAGTGAGTGAGAGAGAGAGAGAGAGAGCAAGCAAACATGAGTTAGGGGCAGAGGGAGAGGAAGAAGCAGGCCCCTGGCTGACCAGGGAACCTGATGTGGTGGGTTCAATCCCAGGACCCAGGGATCATGACCTGAGCTGAAGGCAGACACTTAACTGACTGAGCCACTAGGTGCCCCTGCTTGGGTATTTTCTTAACTGTTTCTCCCCCCATGTTTACATTGATGTCTGATTGGGGTAGAAATGAAACACAAGAATGTGGGGCTGCAGTTGCTGGAAAGAGAAGGTCCCAGGAAGGGGAAAGCGTGGTAAGAGGGTTCAGGAGTGCTTGGTGTTACGGAGAAAAGCATCTGGTGGTGAGTGAGACTAAGCAGCAAAGATGATCTTGGGCTTCTTGGCAAGAACCATTTCAGTGGAGTGGTGGGAACCAAGAGCCTGATGTAGGAGACCTGCATGGCCCCTGGGGGGTGCTGCTGCTGCTGGGGGAGAACAGGGTCTAGCTAGGGAGGACAGGGTGTGCGTGGGGAGTTGGTGGGAGTAGAGCAGGATCCCAGGGAGCCAGAGGAAGGGCAGTGAGTTGTCAGTGAGAAGGTGCATGGAATGAAGAGCCAAGGTGCCTGGAGGAGATGCCTCTTTGGCCGTGACTGAGGAAACCACGTGGGGTGCCATGGCTTGCAGGGTTTCCAAATGAATCACCTCCACCTGGGAGAGACTGAGTCCTCTTCAGAAGAGTTCTAGCAAGCAGGGCAGGGGGTTTAGCTCCTAAGAAGGACCCTTCCTGGGAGATGGTAGGAGCTCTGTAGCTTCACCTCTGACCCAGGTCACATAGACTTTACTCCTTATGGGGTGCCTGGGTGGCTCAGTCGTTAAGCATCTGCCTTCAGCTTGGGTCGTGATCCCAGGGTCCTGGGATCCAGCCTTTTTTCGGGCTCCCTGCTCAGTGGGAAACCTTCTTCTCCCTCTCCCACTCCCTCTGCTTGTGTTCTCTCTCTTGCGGTGTTTCTCTCTGTCAAATAGATAAATAAAATCTTAAAAAAGAAGGAAAGAATTTACTCATGACATTGCATGGGGTGGCTGGGCTGTGGGGCAGCCCTGGAGGGATTGGTCCTGTCCCACAGTTTATGTCCTGAGTCTCAGTGCAGGTAAGTGCCCAGGCACAGGGAGTGGGTGCAGCGCTGTGGGAACCTGGTTCTGCTGTGGGCTGCAGGTGGACTGACCAGCCGACAGGTGGCCTTCTCTTCGAAGGCCCAGTTTGGTGCCTGTGGCTTGCCACTTCCAAAGTAGAAAATTAGATTGTATGCCTTATAAATTCTCAACTGTGGTAAGGTTCATTTACTGCGTTTTAGTAACCTCTTGTCTCTCCATCCTCCCTGCCACCGTCTTTTCTGGTTTCCTTAGCAAAACGAAGCCAAGTTGGATGAGATTTTAAAAGAGATCAAATCTATAAAAGACACAATCTGCAATCAAGATGAGCGCATTTCCAAGTTAGAACAGCAGATGGCGAAGATCGCAGCCTGAAGGCCCACCCCCAACCCCCACAATGGGAGCAGGAACCTGTGCTTGGCAGCTGGTTGTTGGCGTGGTCCCAGGGAGGGCGAAAGGGAGGCACTGCCATTCGGAGACATTCCGTGTCACATTTGTCAACCAGCGATAGGCCACATTCCAGTAAGAACTCAATTCGTCTCCCAAATTTGCAGAAACAAAATGTGATTTAAAAGCTGAGCTTTTTATCAGAAAGCTTTTTTGATGTTTTAAGTGTTATGTGACTTGTCGAACTTTTAAAAGACAAAAGTGCTACTTTTAAAATCCCAGATACTCTGAATTTTAGAAAACCAACCAATTCTGATTCAGTGTCGTGCCCAAGTACCTTTTTTTTATAAACAGGGACCAATGCCACATTGCTTTTTGTATTTCTTTTTTTTTAATGTTGCCAAAACCAAAAGTAGCTTTCTTCCCCCTTGTATTTTGCTACTTTGCAGTATTTGTGTGTGGTTTTTTTTTTCCTTAATTTGAAAGGGACAGCACTGTGTATGTTTATAAACTAAATGAAGATATTATTTTGTATACACATTCATCTGAGAACAATCAGAGCAGTAGCCACATGGTGCTGGCTCGTTTGCAGCACAAACCTGGTCATCCTCATGACTACAGAAGGAAGACTTGAAAAATCACGTGGGTTCGCATCACCACCCTCTCCTTTAATGGAGTCTCTGATCAAAAAAGCTCCTATTGTATTGCTTCCTTTCTTCCCTTTCTCTTTTCTAGAAACTGGGTGGTTGTACCAGAATGGAATTTCACTTCTTGGTTATCCTGTGCTTCAGATGATTATAATCTAACCTAAACTAGCATGTGTTTCTGCAGTTTTGTTATACACATAGAATCTATTGCATTAATCACTTTAAACATCATGTTTCAGGTTTCGGTCAATACTTGACAAGGGTGCAGGGGACAAAAAGCCACAGAAGCCACTGTGGAGTGCTCCCTCTTGCCCATTCAGCAGCTTGCCTAGCTCTTGAGTACAGTAGGGGACTAAGACCTAGGGAAACTGAAGGGGAGTGCGTGCCCTCCCTCGCCCCCCGTGATCCTCTGCTCTCCTGCACATCCCATGGCGTCCCTATGCTGTGCTGGAGGCGGCAGCAGCTCTCCCTGCACCACTGGAGCCCCTGCCCTTCCCGTGGTCTCATGGATGCAGCCACCTCTCTCAGGGCTCCCCCAGCCAGTCCTTCTGTCCTCCCTGCCTTTCAGCCCTCCCCACGTTCAGCTAAGAGGAGGCTGGAGGGCACTATTGAATATTGAGAGTGAGGAGAACGGTCTAGCATGATGCAAGACCAGGGGGTCAAGGCTCTGCTGCAGTGGTAATGTGTACAGACCTGTCCCTTCGCGCGTTCTCCACACAAACCAACCTGCCGTGCCCCTCCAGCGCACACAGAGGCTCCCCAGACGCAGGGGCCAGCTACTGAGCTCTGATGACCTGTTCCATTCCTAAGTTATCCTGAACTTCTCTCCCATTTCCATGTTCTCGTTTTGCATGCTTGAGGAACAAGATTTAAGGAATCTCTGGGAAAGGCTGAGTGCGTGTGGTTGAAGACGAAACGTATAGTGCCAGTGGGCCCACCCAGGGGCGCGCTCGTGCCTGTTCCTGCCGGTGTGGGATGGGACTGGCGGGGAGCATCTGTAACTGGGAGCCAGGATGGAGGTGGAGTGTGGCGACAGTGGGTTGGAATGCCCGGCCAAGCTGGGGCTAATGTCTGTGTAGGACAGGTACCGTGTTTTTACCCAGTATGGGGATTGCTGTCTCCACAACTTCTGAATGTTTGATGTGGTTTTGTGTGTGTGTGTGTGTGTGTGTGTGTGTGTGTGTGTGTGTGTGTAATACTGGAGTGGATAATGTGATGTGAGGAAAACAATAATCACAGTGACTTATACTCAAACCTGTACATGTTTCTTTATCAACGTAATCTGCTGAGGACCTTCATTTTTAAGATTGAGAAATGTTTTAAGGTTCTGATACCAAATTAAGTAAAGGAAACTGTTGATGGTGGTGGAACACCATAGCGAATGTGGTTCAAAGAGAAGACAGAGGGCAAGGAGAAATTACCCTGATCTTAGTGTGTAGCTTATGACTTATTTAATGAACGGATGCCCAGCCAGGCTTGGAGTCGGCGCCTGAAGCTTTGTGGATTATTCTTCCTGTTGTGTCTTTTCCTTTTTTTTCCCCCTTCTTTTTCTTTTTAAAGCCGTGCTATCCCAGAGGAAAACCAGTGAATTACTCCTAGATCGGCTCTTATAGAGCAGCCATAGTATTCTGTCAAAACACTTGCTTCCATTTTCAAAGATAAAAAGTCATTGATTACAAAATGGTGTCCGTGTTTATTTCACACCCCAGCTGTCTCTGAGGCAGCTCACAGCCTCTGTGACTCAGTGGAACCAGCTGTGCGACTGTTCCTCACTAAGGGTGAGTACAGGGGAGGTAGGGTGGACCGCTGCACTCCCACACCAGGGGAGGTCGAGTCGGGTATAGTGGAGTGAGGGCTCTGTGCCGGGTTCTAGCAGGCCTCCAGCTTTTACCAGGGGTGGGATCTGGGGAAGATGATCTCATCTTGAGGCATCTCTTTCCCTGCTTTGAAGGAGGGATACGAATGCCACGTCACTCGGAAGAGAGATACCCGCACCTGGCCACACAGAGAGCCCTCGCCACTGCGCTTGGCTCACAGTGTGACTGCGACCAGCTGAGTCCCTGACCGTGCCTTTGAAAGCTTTGCTTCTTCAGTACAAGTACGGCCCTCTCGGCTTCGCTGTGATTTTTATTCCAGCAGAGGGTTTCAGGGTCATTTGAACTTCGTGGCCTTTTTAGCTTCCCTTTTTACAGCAAAATAGCATCTCATGACATTTCAGTGATTGTAGCAAGGAATCACCCACCCTTTGGTTTTTCCAAAGGTTTGTGAGCATGAATGACTGGCACAAAGCTCCCCCTCCCCAAGTGTGTTTTCCTGAAGTTGCTGTCATCTGTGAGGAGGACGGCAGCCGGCTTCGTGGTCAGCCTGTGGCTGCAGGAAGTAGAGTCGGCAGATGCTGTCTGTGCCCCTCCAGGATGCCCACGGTCAGGGGGTAGACACGTGTGCGCGGTGTTGACAACCAGCTTTCTTTCACTTCGGCTGCCTTGCTTCTATGCCAGAAGACCTAAAGGTCACCATGTCAGCCCCAGACGGCCAGCCAGGCCCCACTGAGGAAGGACTTCTGTTTTTCTAAAGGCTACTTCCCTTGCTGTTCTTGGTGTCCTGTGTCCAGAAAAACTTCTTGTTGGCTCTTAAGAATCTGTTAACTCTTAAGTGACCCTTCTTTTTCTGCTAGCATGTTAGAATATCATGAAGCCATCAGTGGGCTCGAATGTGAGTCATGGCCAAGGACACACCTTTCCCTCCTTAAGACAGGCAGTATTGGACAGTGCCCTTTGTTAAAGCCCTTTCCTTCGAGGCTGGAGGGGGTGTATGCTTATTGGCACAACTTTCCAGAGGGCAGTGTGACAAGGGACATCTGAAGTCTTCAAGGTCCCTACCTTTTGGCCCAGGGTTTTCACCTCTGGGAATTTTGCCCCAAGGAAACTAGTAGGGGAAGAATTAGCAGAGGAAAAATTAGTTTAGCAGGCTTGGTTAATTAACCAGCCCAGGACCCATAGCTTTTGACGAGCCCTCTTAAAGATCTACACACATACAATGTATATTTATGTGTTGAATAACACAAGTCTTGTTGCTATATGGAGGTACCAACTGTGGGTAAATTTTATTTAATTAGATTTTACTGAATTTCGTATTTCCCATAAATGCCCTATTCCCAGAGAGTTAAAATTAATGTATGAATGATGAGTTAGTGATCTATTGAAAAAAGCGCCCTAAATCCATGGGGGAAGGAAGTGGTGCAGAGCCATGAAGCAGCTCTGGGGGCGGGGACTCCGTAGAGCTGCCCAGCGACGCCTATGTATATTCCTGATCTGGTCAGTGGTTAAATGGAAGGAAACTATTTTCAAGTTTAGAAGAAAAATAAGTCCTTTTCTATCTAGATTTTAGTCTGGGGAGAACGTTTTAAATCACAAAGGAAAAACCAGATTGCTCCGTAAAAATCAAATCATACAAGATTTTTGAAATGTTGAAAAAAGTGAAGGTCATGGAAGCTGGGAAATAGATTTTTCAACCAACGTGACACGCAGCAATATGCGTTAATATTCTTTGTCTCGGCCCCCGCCGCCTGTTCTATCTGAAGGGGCGGCGCTCTCACCTCCCCAGTGGGGTGCGTCCGGCTATGAGGCCGAGTGGGCTGTTGGGCCGCTGGCGGCCGGCCTACCTGGCCCCAGGAGTTCAGCCTATCAGCCCGTCAGGAGGCGGTTTGAGGAGACTGCTAGGTGACACTAGTCAGAATGAGCTTTGTCCCCTGATGGCAGGTTTCTGGAAGAGATGGACTGGAGAAGTGGGGAGGGAGAAGTTGCTCCAGGTCCAAAAGTAGTCAAGGGTAGGGTGGCTGCCCAGTGTGTTCGGTTGGCTGAGCTGTGGAGAAAGGGGAGTTTAGAGAAGCTGCTGGAATCGGCAGCTCGGTGTAGCTTTATTGTACGCAATGCAGCCAGGTAAGAAAACCGATTTTAAGGGCCCAAGGTAGTAAGTGGGGGGCTGGGGGGTGGAGGTGTGTTCGGCTGAGGAGCGCGGCTCAGGTGACCAGAGAGCCCGGCCTGTTCCCGCTGCCCCGGAGCCTGGAGTCAGGGGACAAGTGAATCACTGGAGTGTGCTCGCTCAGGAGGGCAGAAAGCACGGTCTGTGAGCCAAACCACGGGGCGCTTGGCTCCTTTGAGTGGAGAGGCTTTCTCACACTGGTCTCAGACTGGGTATTTTTGGAAAGGATGACAGCGGTGGGTTTGCAGCAGCGCTGGAGAGCGGATTCAGGCAAAGGCCTAATAGGAGGCGGGAAAGCTTTGGGTCGAACGAGACCAGCAGTCATCGGTGTTGCAGAGGGAAAGCGAAGGAGCTCATGGGGTGCCCGGTGGTGTGTGCGGTGCAAAGCAAATGAAGTCCTTTCGCTGCAGTCCAGGTGATGCAAATAGACTAGTTTCAAGCAGTCACACCCAGGGTGCCTGGGGGCCCCGAGGGGCTGCAGGAGCTGAGGTGCTGGGTTGCCGGATGGAGCCTCACCTCCACCGGGTGCCCCTCTGGGCCCGAGCAGCAGGCCTTGCCCTCATCATAGCCCTGCTGTCGTTACTTCTCTCCACCCCCACCATACACACGAGTCGGGATTCTGCTGTCTTGGCGTTTAGCGGGTAAATAACTTCTTTTTCCGGTGAGGGTGTGAAAGTGCTGGAGAAAATGGTCGTCGAGCAAATGACCCAAGTGGTCCAGCTGTGTTCGGTGTGTGACTGAAGCTGTGTGCCCTGACGGTCGCGAAATCAGCCGCCAGTGTTTTAGCAACAAAATCCAAGCTTGTGGGCTGCAC
Source organism: Enhydra lutris kenyoni (assembly GCF_002288905.1). Taxonomy (NCBI): domain Eukaryota; kingdom Metazoa; phylum Chordata; class Mammalia; order Carnivora; family Mustelidae; genus Enhydra; species Enhydra lutris. The sequence continues at coordinate 16,303,780 of NW_019154130.1, read as the reverse complement.
CGAGAGGTCTGAGAACTGGGAAGTTGCCCCATAAACAACAGGAAATTGTTGCAGGTTCATTTCCGTGCCAAGATGATACTTGGGTTGTCAGAGGTAGAAAAGGCACCTCATGGTTAACAAACTGTGAGACTGCATATGGCCCCCCTCAACTACAGTTGTCTGAAACAGGAAAAGGAGTTACCACCCTGGCCAGTTTCTGCTCAGGGCTGTGGATAAAAATGCCGCAAAAGGTGGCAAGGCGGAGAATTCCATATAGCCATCTGGGCACCTGCCAGAAACTTCCCCTTGTAGAGAGAACAGACCATTGTCTGAACAGCCTTGTAGCTGGTTCCTCTACCCCCACCCACCTGTTCCCTTTTTTGCTTCCAGAGTAATGGTTTCTAGAACAATCTGTCAAGATCTCTGAGGGGGACACAAGTGGTTCCCCTTATCTCCAGGATAAAGTCCATGCTTTTCAGCCTCCTCCATGAGAGCCCACTTGACTTGCTCCCTGCCTCCCACCCCACCTGATTCCCATCTCCTTTCTCCTATGCCACCATGGACTGTCAGCTACTTGTGTGGGTTGTAGCTTCATGATTACGCACATACCGCAGATGCTTCTCACACTGCTGCTGTCAACCCACTAGTCCTTGTCCCTGTCATCTCTGATGTGTACTAGCTTCTGTGCTAGGGTTCACCAGAGAGAACCAATAGGATGTGTACATACAAAGAGATTCATGATAAGGAACTGGCTCTTGGTTAGGGATACTGATAAGTCCCAAGGTCTCCTGTCAGCAAGATGGTGACCCAGGAGACCCGATGTTTCCATTTGAGTCCAAAGGCAGTGGAAAAAACCAGTACTCAAGGGTACGCAGGCAAGGAGTTCCCGCATAAGTACCCATTTTTGTTCTTTTCTGGCCTTCACCTGATTGGGCGAGGCCCACCCACACTGGAGGGCAATTTGCTTTCCTCAGTCTAGGGATTCAAATGTTAGTATCTGGAAACACCCTCACAGACAAGCCCAGGATATTTGCCCAAATGCTCTAGATACTCTAGGGCCCAATAAAATTGACATAAAATGTACTATCACCATAAAATGTGCTATCACATCTTCCAAACCAAACTTCCTGCTCCCTGCTTTAATCTCTTCTCAACACAAAGACCAGAGTGACCATTTAAGGTGTTAAGGCAGATGTGGCAAACTGAGGCCCACAGGCCAAAGCTGCCCTGCTGGAAGTTTCTGTGGAGCCCACAAGTTAAGGATGGTTTTTTATGTTCTTAAATGGTTGGGGTCGGGGGACTTTAAAAAATAGTGACAAGTAAAAATATGTGAAATTCAAGTTTTAGTGAGCACAAAGAAAGTATTGGAACAAAGCCATTCCTGTTCGTTTAAGCAACATCGATGGCTGCTTTCCCTTTACACCTTCAGAGGTGAGTTACAACAGAGACTCTATGACCACAAACCCTAAAATATTTACAATTTGACCCATTAAGAAAGAGCTTGCTGACCCCCATATTTGGAGTCAAAACCCCCTATGGTTCCTCCTCCCACTCAGAATAAAAGCTGACCTCATATTTGACTGGCCCAGCTGCCTCCCTGACCTCCTCTCCTGATGTCCCCTTGTTTTCAGGAGGCCTCCTACCTTTGACATTCCCATGCACGGCTCTCTCCAGACCACCCAACCTTCCTCCATCCCAGCATCCTCAAGGCTCACCACTTCGCTCTCCCTCTTCTCCCATCTTCCCCATAATGCTTTATTTCCACCAGATGAAATTCAGTTGAGACTTTGACTGTCTCCCCCGAACTGATTGTAGACTCCACAAAGACAGGAACTCATTTCATGCACTTTTATCACCAGAATCTGGCAGATTGCTTTTAAGAATATTTGCTAGAGTGAAACTTCTTGTAAGACATTGCTAAAGGCAAGGGGAAAAAAGCAAAAATGAACTATTAGGATTTTATCAAGATATAAAGCTTCTGCACAGCAAACAGTTAACAAAACCGAAAGGCAACCTAGGGAATGAGGGAAGATATTTGCAAATAACATAACAGATAAAGAGCTGGTGTCCAAGACCTATAAAGAACTTAAAAAACTGAACACCCAAAAAACAATCCAGTCAAGAAATGGTCAGAAGACATGAGCAGACATCTCTTCAAAGAAGACACACAAATGGCCAACAGTCACATGAAAAAAATGCTTCACATCATTTGGCATCAGGGAAATACAAATCGAAAGCACAATGAGATACCACAACACACCAGTCAGAATGGCTAAAATTAACAAGACAGGGAACAACGAATGTTAACAAGGATGCAGAGAAATGGGAGCCCACTTACACTGTTGGTGGGAATGCAAGCTGGTGTAGCCACTCTGGAAAACAGTATGGAGTTTCCCCAAGAAGTTAAAAACAGAGCTACCATATGACCCTGCAATTGCACTACTAGGTATTTACCCCAGAGATACAGATGTAGTGATCAGAAGGGGCATCTGCACCCCAGTGTTCATCACAGCAATGTCCACGATAGCCAAACTGGAAGGAGCTGAGATGTCCTTCAACAGATGAATGGATAAAGTTGTGGTTTATATGTAAAATGGAATATTACTCAGCCATCATGATGAATACTTACCATTTACATTTACATCAATGTGGATGGAACTGGAGGGTATTCTGAGTGAAATAAGTCAATCAGAGAAACGCTATTATATGGTTTCACTTACATGGAATATATGAAATAGCACAGGATCATAGGGGAAGAGGGAAAACAATGGGAAGAAATGAGAGAGGGACACAAATCATGAGACACTCTTGACTCTGGGAAACAGGATTACGGAAGGGGAGGTGGGTAGAGGAATGGGGTAACCTGGTGATGGGCATTAAGGAGGGCACGTGATGTGATGAGTCCTGGATGTTCTATGCAACTGATGAATCAATGAACCCTACATCTGAAACTAATGATGTACTATATGTTGGCTACTTGAATTTAAATTTAAAAAAAAGAAAAATATTTGCTGGGCGGGGGGGG